>NC_142521.1:29127595-29340095 GCF_964205215.1 Stylophora pistillata | reverse complement strand
AAGTTAACAATGTACCACCGAAATATTGAACTATAATATCATGGCTTTCCATTTTGTGTATTTTCGTACTACAAAGTAAAGTTTTTCCCTCGTCATTTTCACCTTTTCCCGAGCGGGTCCGTCAAAATTAAGAAGGCGTTCGTGGTCAAAACAAGACCGAGCAAGGAGTCTTGGGGTGATTTCTCCCTTACGCAAGCGCAAATTGAAAATGTACCGCCAAAATCAAAGAGAGGAATAAATTTCCTTTGTTTTGATATGTAAATTGTCGAACAAGGAGCAGATTGAACCTCGTCAAATGGCTAGTCAAAACAGCCACACCTTCCTCCTTTTGCTAGTTTCCTGTTTTGTAAGCGTGAAAGTAGTGGGAGAAGAATCGGGTAGCTCGGAAAGCGCTTCACCATCGTTATATCCCACCAATTGTTAGCTCAATTGGTAAAGCGCTGCACTAGTATCGCAGAGGTCAGTGGTTCGAATCCCGTACAGACCTGATTTTTTTCAAACGGACATCTTTGTAGTGCTGCGATTTGAAGTTTTAGCTATTTGCTTATTAGTTATGCAGTTTTACAATTGATTCCAATTATTTTTATAAAGCTAATTACCCGTTAACCATACACGTGCTTGGCAACGTTCGATACGAGTGGGAATATAAAGAGATAGCACAAGGAGTGATTGGGTCTGAGACAATTTCCTCATGAGCCAAAATATGGACGATCGACATAAATTGTTTTGACCCATTTAGAAGTTCTCGTAAACAGGAGATTAGATTGAACTGTTAGATTAAGGGCACTCGACTCTGCAGTCCACTTCAGTTTTAACTCTCTTGTAAAAAATTAAAGACCAAAGCCATACACCCAGGGAGAGTAAACTATATCACACACAGCTAAATATTTCAAGAGAACAACGAAGTTATAGTGTTAAACTACCTCAGACTTTAATTTCCCATGCCTTCATTCACTGAAATACGAAGCAGTGAGTAGGAATTCTGCTGGGTAAGTTCAATCGTTCAACATTCACTAAGATCACAGACTGTCGTCCTAAAGTAATTTTATTCCAAATTGTTAACCCCAAATCCGGCTTTTCTCTTCCTTCACTAGCATGATGGGCTAACAACATATGATGATCGTTAACCTAGCAGTGATTTATGAATATTCTAATTTCAGTATTTATCTGCAAATTGCTGACATCTTCATTAGATGATTGACCAAAAGGTTTTAGGTACCTAGGAAAGCATAAGTACAGAGCCGAAACTTGAGTTGATGGAAGAACATCATCAGTAGCGAGGTTTGCATCTTAATTTGACTCAACAGAGGGAATCCCATCTGTTCTGTAAAGGTGGCCTTACCTGCTGAGGTTCGCTCTAGTCATCCCTGCACTGGTTCATCAACAAACAACCTATCTTAATCGCCTGTGTAAATTCCCCCCTCGATACGAGGGTACAGTTAAAATGAAAAATATAGGGAGAACGGCTCCGCCTCTCATCCCAGCTTTTAATATAAAGATAGCTCGTCTCAAATCTGTTTTAAGACAAAACCACACTCAATATAACCATATTGGTTCTGTTGACATTTTAACAATCTCTTTCAATGATTATTTCCCTAGTTGGATGTTGTAACGGCACCTTCCTGCTTCAGTTAAGGTGGTTGAACACAGTTTTTGCGCGCGCTTTTGCTGATGCAATTCAACGCGCGGACAGGGACTACAAAAAACAAACATGCCGTCACTGAAGCGGTCATTTTATTTATTCAACACGTACCCGCACTATCTGTGCTATATTTCTCTCTATGGTTGGCGCAGTGTATTGAGGGCTTTAATCTTTTATTACAAAGATATGTTAGAAAAGTTAACGGTGCAAAGAACCCAGCAATTCTCAGCTTTTTTGTCGTTACCGAAAGAACCCTGTTAAATGCAGCGCATGCGTAGTAAGTAAAAAAAATTGCGATTGAATGGAAAATTGCTTTCTCGGAAATATGCCTATTTCTTGAGAACCACTCATTAGAATTTCACGAAATTTGGCACCAAAATACTTTAGGAAATTAGCAACTGGAGTATTCAAAAAATTTAATTTTAAACAAAGGAAATTCTAGAAAATCGAGTGAACCTTCAACAAGAGATAATTAAAGATCTCTCTGTTAAATTGTTAGCAAAATGGTGTTAACTTGTGAGTATCGTTACAAGCTCGTTGCATGCAAATCATAAAGAAAATCTAATGACTAGATTTTCTACGGAGAAAAAAACCGATTTTAATTGCCTGTTTATATCTATTCATGTCGCCATGGCAACGGCACATACGTCAGCTTAACTATCAAAAAAACAAAGTTTGTGTTGTTAACTTGCTTGCTGCCAGTTTTGGCGACCGAGAGATCAAGGGTTTTAGAGAAAAGGGTGAAAGAAACAAAGGTATCAAAAACTGTGTTCAGCCACCTTAAGGTTACTGCTTTCATTGTAGTGACATGCGCACTTAGCTGTAATTTGGAAGCCCGAAGAGCTATTAACAATTAATTCTATCGTGGAGATTACGAGTGAAATTAAGTCTTACGTTTACGAGATAATTATGATATCCCATTCTAATAATCGTTCGTTTTCTAGGGACCTCTGTATGTGAGTGAATAATACAAGACGCACTTGAAATTTCATCAATAACAGATTTCGTTTGGTTTAATGAGAAATCCTTTTACACAGTCATGTTTAATGCACTCTCTTCTTTGAAAGCTCTACTTTTCAAAACGCAGTTCCATTTCTGGAAATATGGAGGTTCGGACCCCCCTAAAAGGGGTCAAATCGTGTGAAAACAATTGCAAGTGAAGAATTTCACATCACACAGCTGATAATAAAAGAAAAAATTCACAAAGCTAACTGGCCTGCTCCCAGTTGGCTTGTTAGCTCAATTGGTAGAGCGCTGCACTGGTATCGCAGAGGTCAGTGGTTCGAGTCCCGTACAGGCCTGATTTTTTTCAGGTCTGGTTTTCGCTATTGCATAAATAGCGCTAACTACTGCGAGGATCGTGCATCATACGTATCTAATACCGCAGTTCAAAATATATGAACTTCATATATTCATTGTATCTCAAAGCTAACTCCGCCGTTGCGAAATGCTATTGTTTTATTTTTTTTTTTTTTTTCTTTAGTATTTTACATTACAGTGTTCTGCAAGACAGTTCAGTTAAATAAAATTTACAAAGTTGTCAAACACAACGGTTAAAAGTATGCATAATTTCGTTCTCTTCCCGGCTCAACTTCTTGTTCTTTCTTATTATATATTACGTGATAAAATCTCTTTCTTGAGGCTTAAAAACGGCCCTTTACCAATGGCTCTACAGCCAGGAGCGCAGAGTCAACTCGAACAACAACATCATCGTTGTTTAAGACAGGAATCACTCAACTAAAGGAACTTTTCCAGGAGTGAATAAAAACAAACGTCTCAAATCTAAAACACTCCAAGTCCCGAGTCTCATACCACCTTAAGTATTAGGCCTGTCGATCACGGCGACTCCCGCATAACTACGGCCTATCGTCATAAAGGTTGACAACAAGCCCCACTGGTCTGTCCGTGGGTTGTAAACTTCAACAGAAAACAGATTACTGGAGCCGTCGTCGCCTCCGACAACAAAAAGTAAGCCATTAACCGAGGCGACACCAGCGTTCCTACGGCACATGCTCATGTCGCTTACTGGCCGCCATTGGTTCACATCCGGGTTAAAACATTCTACGCTTTTCCGCACGTGCGGCCCGTCGTGTCCGCCAATAGCGTACAAGAGCCCATCGGCTACACCCACTCCTGCTCCACTCCTTCGCGTGCTCATCTCGGCCATTAGACACCACTCGTTTGAGTTTGGATTGTAACACTCAACTGAGCTCAGGCAATGTCTCGACGCGCCGTCGTACCCGCCGACGGCGTAAAGCAGACCGTTAAGGACGCCTACACCGACGCTGCTTCTTCGGGTGCTCATCGGACAAATGGATCGCCATTCGTTTATCTTCGGATCATACACTTCGCAAGTGTTGAGTCCCGTTGTACCGTCAAATCCTCCTATAGCGTATAGCAATCCATTCATAACTGCCGCACCAAGTGTGCTGCGCCGCGCTTCCATAGAAGCTACGGGACGCCACTGGTCTTTCCCAGGATCGTAGCAGTCGACTGTGCGAACGCGCAGGGAACCGTTAAAGCCACCAACTGCATAAACGAGCCCGTCTAATACGGCTACTCCGGCACGGCAACGACGAGAGTTCATCTCGGCAACAGCGTACCAGTTCTCTCCTTTGAAATCGTAACATTCCACGCTGAGAGTGAAACAAAGCAAGTACTATTTACATGTAAGTCTAAGATTGCCGAAAATTATTGTACACATATGCACTAACTCGGCATGAAACGGTCACTTGTTCACTTTCTTACCTTCGTATAGCCTTGGGCGCCTGGCCTCCTACGACATACATCACTTTAGGCAATCCAATCGGTGTCCTGGGACGAGTTCTCGGTGACTGTACGGATGACCGCTGTTCATTGCTTAGCAGGTGATATTTCATAGCTTCGATGAGAAAATCTTTGCACATGTTATTGTTTTTAACCAGCGTTTCTGTCTCCACACGACTCACGAGGTATTCACGTGACAACAGAGGGAGCCGCACGTGCTCCATGAGTTGTGCCAGGCAGTCCTGCCTATGTTCAGGGTCGTAATTCACCCAAGTAACCACAGCCTCGAAAACCTTCAGTACAACACAAACACACATGTTTAAGTCTTCATGCTTTGAAACGACTAAAAGAACAAAAGTGATGTACGAATTTCGGAAAGATTTCCGTATAACCCCATAGCAATCAAAAACAAAGCCGTAGTCCCAAAGGTAATCTGTTGTTTTGCCTCTGTTTTCTTTTATCCATAAATTGTATGCATAATGAAGTATGGGGTTATACGGAAATCTTGTCCGAATTTCCTCTTTCTCCACTATTCAAGTGTCAACACACTAAAGCTATATGAGCTAATCAGGGAAGCGTATGAAGTATATGAAGCAAGTACACTGTATATGAAAAATAACAAGTTCGCGATTTATCCAAGGTATCAAATTGAACTAAAAAAACAAACACACAATATTTAACCTCTTTACACCCTGACTTCAGTTTTCAAGTTCTAAATATTGCTCTCCATAGGTTTTCTATGGTACATGTACTTCGTTATCAACCTTTTAACTCTCAACATCAGTATGCATATTCTCCATACTCTTCTCTTTACATTTCCTAGGGTTTTGACAAGGAGAATTTGTTTAACAATCTAGACCTTCTTTAGTTGGTGATAATTTCTTTTGTAAGGAGAAATTGGACATGTTACTCTTACGGGGTCACATGGTTAAAGGGTCTCTTGTTACCCAGGGCCGGGTTTAACTAAACCCCAGATAAGTGTAAATTTTAAATTTAGTGTTATACCTCTACAAAGGCACCTTTCTTTTGTATTTTTTCCCATTAGTTCTGGATTATATTGAGATAAAATCCAACAAAACCTTAGCTCTAATACACACTCCTCTCCATGACAAATCAAAGCCAAGGTTGACTTTTAATCCTAGATTGACAAAATTAACCCTCTCTTGAACAATCCAACCCAGGAGTACAAATGGGTACAGTCAGGGAGACCTCAAGTATTGTTTGTAAAGGGGGAGGGGAGAGAGAATGCAATGGAGTAGCATCCTGTTGAAAAGGATTTGCAATTCTCCTAACTGGTCACCTCTTACAGAAACTAGGATGCAGTCTAGCAGTTAAGGGACTCATTTGCATATACAGACTTAAGCTCTTTATCCCCTAAGAGGGATTGACATCTAATTTCTCCTTACCATATCACCTCTGAATCAAACATTAAGGTCAGGAGAATAAAGGAAATGATCATCAACTAAAGAAGCTATTGATTGTTAAACAAATTCTCCTTGTTCATACCACAGATTGTGTGCAGAGAACAGTATGAATGGAATATGCCAACTGATATTAAGATGTAAAGGGTTCAAAAGTATTCTAATATTTTCATATAGTACCTTCTCTTCTGAGGGAACTGTAAGCTGGTCACTGCAGACAAGTTCTTCTACTTGAATGGTTGGCAGGGCTAGAAATTCATCGGCCTGAACAACCTCACTAAAATGTTTCTCCGCAAAGGAGTGAGCGGCAATCATTAAATCACTGCAGGAATGCATGTCAGCAAAGGCTCTGATTCCTAAGCAGTTTGTGGAGTGGAGTTGGGCCTTAAGAAATTCACAGCATGCATCTCGGACATCTGTTAGCTGAAGAAGATTGGCAGCTGGAAGCAGAACCTACATGAAAATGAAAAAAATTTTAAGGAACTTTCAGGCACAAGCTTCAAATGCAATTACCACAGAATATTCAAAACAAAGATGACCATACAGAATGGTTGATGCTTTTGTGTACGCTACTTTATTTACAATCTTGTCTTCAAATATGTCAAAAAATTGACAACAGAAACTGCTCTTTTGAAAACAACATACTCAGTAATCTGGCCACATCTAAGAAGCCACAAATCATGCTGCAGAGACCACTGGATTCATTGTTAGGAAAAATCACTGTTTGAGTCAAGAGTACCAATCAAAGAGATCCTTAAGAGACAAAAAGAGTAAAGAGAGGGTTCACTGGGCTATGGATAAGAGGCCAAGTTGTTGGCCAAGATTCCAAAGGCAGAGCCCAGAGATGAATTTACAGCACAATTGGTGATACAGCACTTTAAGGTAGGTTGGTTTCTTACTGGGATCTCAAAATCTGGTCAGTGACATAATTACTGTATACTGATTAATAGTTGAGATAAAATAACATGGTGTCAAAAGCATTCTTTACCTTTACATACACTTTAGGGCTTACATAATTTTATTGGTTTTAAAAACAGCAATAAATCATCACCTGAACATTATCCTCGGTGACTTCAATCTCAGCTGTATACACATATTGCACCAAAAGTTCAAGTGCATGGCTGTCAATTTCACGCATTGTTACCACAGTCTGTCGACTTTCTGACAGCTCCCCAGTAAACATTGCAAGAAAATAAGGACTTGATGACGCAAGGACAACCCTGTGTGCTGGAATTTCACTTCCTGCTGCTTTTAACAAAACATCACACAACTGGTTTTGTTCACGCAGGGTGTTCATAACCTGGAAAGATTTGTTGTGACATTCTGGACTTCTGTAAGGGGGAATCACTACTTTTTCTTCTGGTTGAGGAATTTGTTCTGTTTCTAGGAGAAATAAAAAAAACCATTTTAGTTAATGTTAAAACAATGTGATTGTTAATTCTCCTCCTCTAGCCCCTTCAAATTTCCTAGCAAATTAGTTATGAGAATTGACGCTAGATCAAGATAACAACTTCTACCTGATAAGTTTGAATATTCTCAATACCTGTTCCCTGGATAATGTATGGAAATCATACAGAGAAGTTACAAGTTGATCAATTTCAGGGTAAACATGTTAAGTGTAGACATCAAGAAGCAAGAATCATGGCAGTTGAGTCAGGTTACTGCCCCAGACTCTGAAACTCGGTCCTTATCAAAGTCATTGTATTGTGTTACTTAGAAAGCCATATCATTCCCAAAGTGCCTTTTTTTTCTTAAGCAGGATTTTCATTTAGAAAAGTAGAGGACGAGAACAATGTCAAGTGACCAAACAATACTCTGTTCATTTCTTAACCCTTCCCTCAGTGCTAACTTTTGCTGTCAGCTACATAACTCTTGTGAGGTTACTTTGGAAAATTTGGCATTGGATCAACTTATAATTCCCCTAATTGATATATCTTTTTTCATTCTCGTTCGCTTGATGTTGTATTGTTATTGTACGGATAAATTCTGTTTTGGACAATTATGGAAGTCGAAGGGTAAAAGAAAACCCTGGTACATGCCATTTTAAAGAACTGGTCTGGCTTTTTTGAGTAATGGATAAAACTTTTCAGTAGATATTGGAGCAAACCTACAGGATAGCAATTCATTCCTTACACTGCACAAATCAGTATAAACATGTTAGTTACTGCACAGGAAGTCAATATGGGAAAAAAACTGTTCCCCAGTTGTAATGAATTCACACAAAGGCCACACTCAACAATAGGGGCACAGTCTTTTCCCATCTAGACAGACCTTGACTGGTTATTAAATCAATTTTTCTTTTTCCTCCTACAATAGTCTACTTTTTTTCTGCTTTGTCACAAACAGCGCCAAAAAAAAATCCGCAGCAAGGTCTATATTGTTTAAAGCCAGACAGATAACAAGTGCAGGATTACCCAATCAAACTGAAGAATTTAAGATTGAAGCCCACAGGAGATGCTTTGGGGAAAAAAGATAGTTGTTACTCATAACACAACTTATGAGTAACAACAAAGTATCTTCCATTCACAAAATTTAACAGTTACACAATGAGTTGTGGGATACTTGATTTGTGTTTACATTGTGTATTACAAATTTGTCAAGGAGATTGACAGAAAATTGGAACCCTTTCTTCTGTTCATAACAAGTCATTTTAAATTTTGAGTCCCCCAAGGAAACCAACATTCCTCGACCATGTTTCCACCCCTGATTATCAGTAAAAAGAAAAAAAACATTGCATATACTCTCACACAAAGCTTTGCGATACATCTCTGTGAAAATCAACGCATGAAAAACATTACTGACATTTCGATTTGCAATTACTTCTATTAAAATTCCAAAAACATGGAACACCCCTTACTTCAATGAAATGCAAACATATCTGCTTAATTAAAGCTTCTATATTTGTCCGTTCGACATAATTTCGTGTAAACGATCGAACGAAAACATTTTTAGCAGTGTGTAAACCAATTCACGCTTTACGGAAAGTCAACCACACAGTTTTCAAGACAAGAATTCTTGGTAGGAAATGAAAAAGATCGCCGTTTAGCATTGCTGTCATATCATTAACAGCTAATGTGCAGTAATATTAAAATACTCGCTGCATTTGCGAGTTCCAATAAGACTTCAGTGTCACCAAGAATATTTTTAGCAAAGAAAGCTATGGTAGTTTATACTCACCAAAGTTAGTTTCCTTCGACATGGCTGTGGTATATATATTACTCAAAATGTGCTTTCCTTGATGAATGTAACCTTTGTAAGCTGCTAAATTGCCAAAAAAAAAATACCAGAAGATCGAAGCGAGATACAGATCGGTAGCAGTAAATTGCGAACAGATGTATGTATGGATTGAAAAAGTTAAAAAAGAAGTGAGTTCCTCATGATGCTAGATCTTTGCTTTCCTCCGAGCTTTCTGTGTTTTGTTCTTAAGATCACACAGAATTAAACCGTGATCAAAAAGACAAGATGTTTTCAAATTAATATTTGCGCTGGAGTTTTCGCCGCAGTCACTTGAAAGGCACTTTCTTGTCGGCCCGGTTACTCAGCTTCAATCAAACATCCAAAAGCATTTGTCAGGGGAGGGGAGAGGGCCGCTGTCAGCCACAGGTAAGGGCGAGGCATTAGCGGCGGATTAGGAGAGTGCAGCATAAAAATCGGCAAGATATCCAATCTCGTGATCTTTCCACACAACCTTTCATTAGCATCGCGCTTAGCAAAATAATATGTTGTAAAACTTACTTTGAACAGCCCCTGCCTGTGAATGAGAAGCTCATCAGTCAACGGCAGCAGTCCTTCATTAAACTAGATAGCATTTATATAGGAAATTAGACAAGTTTATTTTGTCTGTGGGATCCCAATTGAATGCTAAGCTGGAAGATTTAGACTGTGCCGAGAAAAAAAAAAAACAGAGTAGGTCACAGTTCCACCCCCATTTCATTGAAAGGAATTAATAGAACTATTAGCTCAAACTTAATTTTTCTCATGAAAAAGTGGTCCAATTTTATCTCTTCAGCCCCTTCTGTAAGCTAACTGTAACACATTCAGTGGTCAGATTCCAATCTTGCAGCTAAAAAAATAATTAAATAAATAAAATCACCTAAAAAGCAGTCTTACTTGATGGAAATAGTATAATTCCTGAATTAACACTTTTAGTCCTTCACGTGACTGAGATCTACTTGCTTGCAGGATCACTTCTGAATCAAACATTAGGGTCATAAGAATATTGAAAATTATTGCAAACTAAAGAAGTTCGTGATTGTTAAATAAATTCTCCTTGCCAGTACCATGGCAAATGTATAAGGAACAATATAAAGAATATAGAAATAATTTGGATATATCAACAAAGTTGAAATGGTAAATTGGCCACCGTAACAATTACAAAAGCTGACATTTCGAGCATTAGCCCTTTGTCATCGTTACGGGGGCCAATTTACCATTTCAACTTTGTTGATATATCCAAATTATTTCGTTACTCCCACTGACGCAGCCCCAAACAGTTTCTTTCGAAACTATCGGCCTTTATTAATTTGGAGAATATAGATATTGATGCAAGTGTGTAAAGGATTAAACTATCAGTAGTTTGGACCTTTCTCCCCAATGCAAGTGAATAAGGGTATTGTGGACTAAAAAAGACAAAGAGATCTATATGCTACTGATCTCTCATTTGTATTGACTAGTATTCGGACAAGTATGGTCTAAACTGCCTCAATTCTTTTTTTCTTTAGATCTGAACTTATAAGAAAACTGAAATGTCAGACAAAAATCAGTTTTTCAAATGATGTTCACTCAACCATTCTGGCCTTTAGTTCTGCAAGAAAAACAAAAGATCACACACAAAAAAATTATCATAACACACCCATGTACAGAATGACAGTTTTCCATTTCTTGAGGAACGCAATCCTTTTATCACAAAACAAAAACCATTAATAGCTACAAATAGCCTTTTTATTGTCGTTAGCCTATGACTCAATAGTTTTTCAAACAACTCCAGAAACTGTCTGCCTTAAAATGATGCGTCCTTTAACCCACTGCTCCAATCTGATAGCAAACTCATTTCCCTATGACTTTCATCAAAAATGGTAAATTATACAAGAAAGTCTTGGGTAAGTCTAAGATAAAAAATTAAATAGAGTGATGGTGGTAAGTCTATTTTGGTCTGCTAGCAAGCATTTCTCTGATATTATCTTCATGTTCTTTGACACTTCTTTGAAGATATTCTTTATTAGCCTAGAGAAATAAGGAAACAGTAGATGTAAATACACAGATGCAGTATAAGGACAACAAGAGAAGTTTATATAAATCAAGTGCAGGCCAAGATCCAGATTAATAATATCACAAATTTCATAATGCACATGCATCAACTGGGAACATTTGCCACCTTTCTGCCTAAAGTTTGTTTATGTTCATTAAATGCTAGCCATTAATGAATATTTTCTGTCCACTCTTCCCAAATTGAACTGAAATTTTGTGGAGAACCTGGAGCAAGGACAGGAACTGACAAAAGATTTGAATAGCAAGTAATAGCTACTGTAGTTAGTAATGAACTCCATTCTTTACTATACTAATATGATACTAATGTGATATGATGCTTATTCAAACCTTTTGGAGAGAGCTCAATTACAGGTTTGTTACAATGAGATGTTGTTAAGGTTGAGAACAGACATCGGCATTTTCTCAGGCGCCTCTGGCAGCCGCTTCAGTCCATATCGATCTCACCTTCCCACCCATCCCACCCCAGGGGAGGACATCCATCACACAGTAATCTCGTGTGTGGGAAATTAACGTCTCCTGCCCCAACCCTGCAGGAGACGGGACCTCCATTTATTCATCCCTATCCGAGAAGACTAGAATATCTAACCATTTCTTGATGTTATAGAAAGGTAGCAAATTCTTCTCAATTATTTTAAGACCTTGAGTGTTGGTCCGGCCGGGGCTCGAACCCTCGACCTCCCACACGACAGTCCAGCGCACTATCCATTGAGCTAACTGGGCGGCAGTTATATCTTTATGTACCAAACATATCCAACTTAGCCCTTTAACCCTTTCATTCCTGAGATCTTGTTAGTAATTCTCCTCACTGTTGGCCATACAATTCTTATGATATCAGTTTGAAGGACTTGGTATTGGATCAACTAATAATCCCCTGATTGATATTTTTCTGTATCCTCATCACTTGTCTGCTTGACATTGTATTTATATAGTAAGAATAATTCTATCTAGGTCACTTATGGTAGTGAAATGGTTAACTCCCTAGATCTACATAGTAATTCTCTGCACCTTTCTCCTATGTTGCTTTAGATTCTGATTCTAAGAATCTGATATTAAATCAAGCAATATCCCCTCTTTGATATTTTTTTTCTTTCTTCTTGTTATCTTCCTACTCAGAAAATGTATGGATATTGTAAGGAGAAAATCCTTGTTGATCACTCCTGCAGGTGCAAGGAGCTCACATATAAAACACAATGAAATTTATGTAAGTAAGGATGTGCCATACCTCAATGCTTTTTATCTTTTCTTCATTACTTTGGAGTTTTTGAGAAAGATCCTTTCTGATATCTGATACAGGCTGGAGGACAAACCTGTCGAGAGTAAATTAGTAAATTAGTTTTGGAAACCCATTACACCACAAGGGGGAAAAGATATTCACAGTGACATCTGCAAGTAATGTGGTATTCAAACTCACTCTGATATGGGTGACAAAACAAAGGCCAAATATCTCCCTTTATCTGCTAACATCAATATACACATTCTCCATACTGTTCTCTATACATTTCCTATGGTGTTGACAAGGAGAATTTGTTAAACAATCAAGAGCTTCTGAGACGGGTGATTATTACCTGTATTCTCATAACTTTTATGTTTGATTCAGCAGTATTAATGTATAGAGAAATTAGATGCTAGTCACAAGTCAGAGTTTAAGGGTTAATAACACAAGGAGATGTTAAAAAGCCCACAAGAAACTAAACATAGAATTTGGAGAATAACTACTAATTTGTCATTGTATTCCAAAACCATGTGTTACAGTGATCAAAATGTTGTTCAAGTGTGAAAGTTTGCTAACATGGAGAGAAATAGAAATAGAAATAGTGGTTTCTTGGCTGGTTTTTAGTAGAATTCAAAAGAGCTGGGCTTAATTGTTCAAAGGTCCCTTAGCACTAACCCAGGGTTAAATTTGAATCCAGATTTCTATATTTCTCTGTTCAAAAGCCATTTAGAGATAATTTTCCCATTTCTTGTTAGAGCATTTAAGAATAATAATTGTAGACGAATGGAATTAAACTGAATTTTCTTTTTAAGCTTTCAGATCTGAACTCAAATTTCACATTAATCCTGAGTTATCTTAACCCACCTCAGAACAACCTGACCCTGTTGCCAAGAAACCACTATTCATCCACCATCAATCAGCTATTCCTACCAAATCCAAACTCAACTTTATTCCCAACAGATGAAAACGCATTGAGGACAGATGCTCCCCGCATATTTCTGCAACACAACACCTAAACACACTCAACAACATCCTTCACCTTAACAGTTATCCAGAGAACAGTATAGAGTAATCAAAACACCCACAACACCACCAAAGAAACCCTCAACCTGCCAACACAGAAATAGTCATGCCTCAAGATCCCGTACATTTCTGAATGACTCAATCACAAGATCACTAACATCTTTAGAAAAGAAAACATCCCAGCATGCATTTCCCACAAATCCTAAATGCTCAGACAAGCCCTATCCCACACTTCAAAGTGCACAAATGTACCAGAGACAAATGCCCTATCTCTAACACCAGATTATGTTTACAACAAAATGCAGTATACCAGCTCATGTGTAACAGCTGCAATCAACAATATATTGGTAGTATGACACAATTCATTCATGACCGCATAAAAGAACATCTCAACAATGAAAACTCATCCATGAAAAAACATATCTATTCCTGCCAGAAAAAAGACATTAGAAAGTACAAGCCTACACTCAATTCCTGGGAAGAATCCAGTGAATTTGCAGACCTTCTATTTTAGTATTTTATTTTCTACGCCACTCTTTAGCACTCTTAAAGGGCTTTGTCTACAGATGGTCCATCATTAATATTAGAGCCTTATGTTCCATTCACAGTTTATTTCTATAGCTTTCATACATGGGCACATCTTTTACACATCACCATACACTTTCTTTGCCTATATAAATATCGGTTCTCCCCCATCCTAGCATTAGCACTGCACTGATGAGGCCCAGAAGGCCGAAACAGTACTGTCTGCAGTTAGATATAGCTCTTTGGCATACAAAGCTTTGCTTTCATGTCCAAATTGAGCACTCTATCTAGGATGAGTCATTGCCGTTGCAATTGCGCATGCTCGCTGGTTTACTCTAGTTTGAGCACTCTGGCATGGCTTAGACGATACCACAAAGGTTGGGTCGTTTGGGGTGACCGTCTCGGTTCTCCCCCATCCTAGCATTAGCACTGCACTGATGAGGCCCAGAAGGCCGAAACAGTACTGTCTGCAGTTAGATATAGCTCTTTGGCATACAAAGCTTTGCTTTCATGTCCAAATTGAGCACTCTATCTAGGATGAGTCATTGCCGTTGCAATTGCGCATGCTCGCTGGTTTACTCTAGTTTGAGCACTCTGGCATGGCTTAGACGATACCACAAAGGTTGGGTCGTTTGGGGTGACCGTCTCGGTTCTCCCCCATCCTAGCATTAGCACTGCACTGATGAGGCCCAGAAGGCCGAAACAGTACTGTCTGCAGTTAGATATAGCTCTTTGGCATACAAAGCTTTGCTTTCATGTCCAAATTGAGCACTCTATCTAGGATGAGTCATTGCCGTTGCAATTGCGCATGCTCGCTGGTTTACTCTAGTTTGAGCACTCTGGCATGGCTTAGACGATACCACAAAGGTTGGGTCGTTTGGGGTGACCGTCTCGGTTCTCCCCCATCCTAGCATTAGCACTGCACTGATGAGGCCCAGAAGGCCGAAACAGTACTGTCTGCAGTTAAATATATATATATATATATATATATTGCATGCCCAGAACATTTTCTTTTCCCTGATGATGCCATTGATCAGCGAAAGCTTGGATTTTAAATTTTACTTTTCGACAGCAATTTAAGGCCTCATTGGAACAGTTTGTCTGTTTTTTTTTAATTATGCTGCTGATGGACATTATGAACAATCAAGATAATGAATATGAGAGTGATCTTCGAGTGATAATCACTACTTAAGCAGTAGTGAAAATAAGGCCTACTGCTTACATAGTGTTTGTTAATGCAAAGATCGCTCTCATATTCATTTCTCTAACCACAGTTCACATATATGATTTTCATAAATTCACAAACGTTGAGTCAAGATAAGGCAAGAGTTCCATATAACCCCATACATTAATTATGCATAGAGTGTTGCAAAGAAACCTTTATATTTAGTCGTTATGAAATGGAATGCATCATTAATGTATGGGGTTAGATGGAACTCTTTCCCAAGATAATACTTACATTCTTCCTACTGCTTGGTAAGTAGGTATATCAGAAGGCAATGACGCTAGTTCTTGGTCTGTCAATTTGGCATGAGCAATATTCCTTCGAAGTTGCAAAATTTGACCTTCTGCCACCTTAACACGTTGCGTGGTCTCGATCATTTTTTCTTGGAGTTCTTGAAACGCCTGCAAATCAATTGAAATACCGTTTAAAGGGAATGATTTATCCCATGAAGTTTTCTCTTGTGACAAGAGAAGCAGGGAGGTTGGAGGAAATATAACACTTGCCCCCATCCTAAAAGGAGATTTTAAGAATTTTTCAAATCTTTGACTCCACGTCCTTGCCTAAACTATTGCTAATAAGGTTATGAGTAAAGAATGAGAATATAGATGCATCTACCTTTCGTAGCTCTTGATCAAACGTAGTCGCCATTTTGAAAATACACCTAATCGAGTAGATCCTGGAAACTAAATTACTGCGTGTGCGCTGAACTGAAGTACCGCTTGAACGATCTGGCTCAAAAAAAACAATATGGCGGGTACAATCAAATTTTCTCGACGAAGGTAGAGGGTTGCATAATTTTATTTGGAGCAGCATTTAAGGCTTTCGAGATGTTCCGGGCCGAAAAGCTGCTTAGAAATGTTACCAGAGCGTCAAATTGTTGGAATCGTGTGCAAATTCGCCGCAAAACTCAAGATGTATTCGCGTGGAAGTTGGATGGCGCTTCGAAAGATATCCCTTTCATAGTTGTACAGAGCCCATACACTGTAAAAATACAGCCAGTGAATCCTATGGAGGTTATAGAAAACGTTGATACTGATGGTCAGTCTGTGAAGGGAAATGTTTACTTAGAAACAGACGACGACGGCGATCTTGCGCCAGATTTAAAGAATTCATTTCTGAAAGATATTGAGTTCAACGTGCGACCTGTCAGCTCCAATTCCAAGGACTATTTGGAGGTAAAAACGTTTGGGGAAAGTATTTGAAAAGAGAAAGGATATAGTGCGAACAAAAAGTTAACTAATGTTCCTATTTCACTAGAGGTATTTTTGATGCGGAACACTTGGTTACACCAGAAGTTTAGCAAGGCTATTTACTTTCGCTCCGACGAAGGGCTAACGCTCGAAACGTCAGCTTTTGTAATCGTTACGGTGGCCAATTTACCATTTCAACTTTGTTGATATATCCAAATTATTTCGTTACTCCCACCGACGTAGCCCCAAACAGTTTCTTTCGAAACTATCAACCTTTACTTTTAAAGAGCCTATCCAATCCTATCTCATCAAGGGTGCGGCTGCGTACATGTCCTACTTATGTCAAAACAGAAAATTCAACAGTTAATGTTCATATAATAACGTGCTTATTGACTGAGTTTGCTCAGGCCAGACAGCAAAATATTTCGCCCCTATTCATGACCTCAAGCCAAATATTTTCTAGTCCAGCCCTCCCACTTAGTTAATGAATACAAACCGTTTCTTTATCTTTTTTCCAAAGTGGGATATCAAATGGACCTAATAGTTATATTTCATAATTCTTATTTGAAGGTAACATGCACAGAACAACAACAATTTCAGTACCCTTCACGGAACATCACTGTGCACTTTCAAGTTCCTGCAACATGTGGTGTTGATGTTAAGGTGAGGGGTGATGCCAGCATTGAAGTCAAAGACTTAGAGGGTGGACCCTTTCAAATGGTGACTAATCAAGGTACATGCTATTTAAAGAATCTGAAAGGATCCAGCTTGAAAGCTCTGTCAAGCAATGGTGGCATTATATGTCAATCTCAGTTGCTGTTTGAACATGGATTTCTTGAAACTAAGAAGAAAGGGAATATATCTGTTAAAAAGTTACAAGGGAAGGAATTTTATTTGAAAACAGAGCATGGAGATGTTAATGTTGGAGCTACCTACCTCTTAAAGGCCAAGTTGGCATCTGAGAGTGGTTGCATTAACTTAGGAGATGTACACGGTATGTCCTAACAATGTAGAGTTATTATAATGTGAAGAGGGGGAGGGTGGTGAACAGCATTATGCTGGGGGACATTGGTTCCAAAGTAGGAAAATTTTGTTTATAAGCCAAGTGGCCCATCACATCAGCGCTTAACTCCTGTTTCCATATCATGAAGCAGCTAGGAGTATTTATACTCCCCCCAGTCCATCGTAGTGTTGCCCTCAGCATTAAATTCACTCAGTCTGATAAAAGGTGAAGAGAGGCACTGTTAGAGTAAAGGCTGATAGTTTTGAAAGAAACTGTTTGGGGCTGCATCGGTGTGGGTAACAAAATAATTTGGATATATCAACAAAGTTGATATATATTTGTGCACACACAACCCACAATTCCGCTACTCACTCCGACGAAGGGCTAACGCTCGAAACGTCAGCTTTTGTAATCGTTTCGGTGGCCAATTTACCATTTCAACTTTGTTGATATATCCAAATTATACTGTTAGAGTAAAGTGTCTTGCCCACGAGCACAACACAATGTCCTTAGCCAGGGTTTAAACCAGAGTCAAGCTCACTAATCATCACTCCCTAGTTCCAAATTAACAGAGAAGTTAACCACACTCATTTCTGAGTTTCTGAGTTGCAATGATGACCTCAATTTATTTGTCAAAAAATGATGGCAACATAGCAAGAAAAGTAAATTTAATATCACTCTTAGGGAAACAGATGAATAATTATGCATGGTAGTATGTATTTGTTTACAGTGTGTGTAAAAGAATTGGTGTATTTTGAGCCACCTTGAATCGGAGCATCCCAGTAGGAAAGAAGGAACTCCTTATGCACAGAAATTCCATGACATTTCAAAACTTCCATAGGGTTTTGTTCAACTGGATCCTTCCTTGCAGGTTTTACTGAGATTCATGTTGAGGAAGGGAACATATCAATTGGTTCAACTTCTGGTCATTTGGAAGCTTTTACAGGAAGAGGCAGCATAGATGTAAACTTATCTCAACATGAGGATGTAAAGCTAAACACAAAGGAAGGTAAATCATGTGGAAGCCAAATCAATGTGTATTTTTGAGTAGTACTAAACAAATAAGTTGGTCGTTCTGAATGAAAGTGGAATGATACATGGAAATAAAACCCTTCAAGTTATGACATGAATTGAAAATCTCATTTTTTAAAAGATTGAACATAAGAGGATGATACTGAACAATTGACAGAGCATGAATTCGTTTGCAATTTTCAACACTCATGCAGGTCCTACAAACTGTGTTTTTCTACACATACCTACATGAATACTAAGCAAATATCTCCTTGGACACTCTCTGTTTCCTGAAATTGTCTTAACTCTGTTAAGAGAGTAATAAACTGTGAACATAGAGAGACATAGTGTATTTAATGACAAACTTAGAAAATCTTCAATAACTTTTTGTGCATCGTATAACTAATTAAATTTGACCAAACATAATCTATAATTTCAGGGGAAGTCTTAGCACTAAATGTGATTGCCTGGTGTTAACGCCAGCTGTACACTTACAATTGATCACAATGTACTAAAAGCTGAAGCTTCCGTCAGATTGTGTTTGAACTGTTGTTTGTGTGAGTGGAATAACACTACTATTTGCCCCACACTATGAATCATTGACAAGACCCCCCTCCCCCCTTCATTAAAAGTCACTTGTTTGTGGCTAAGATATCATGTGAATCACAATATAACGATATTTTGGGGTAAGGGAGCGAATAGGTTAACTTAGGAATGACTGTCAACGATTTTGTCGCCGAATTTAGTTTTTGTTCTTAAATACAGGTGACATTACCATCAAGTGTTTGCAGGAATCCTTTTCTTCAGAGTTCTTGGTGAAGTCAAATCATATTCATGTCGATTCAAACATTAATGTCGTCATTGACGAAGAACGTGCAGAGGGGAACCAAACCGTCATGGCGGGAAAACTTAACAAACAAGACAAGGGGGAGGAACAGATAAAAATGATCAATGCGGAAGCAAAACTCGGTACTGTGAAGTTTGAGAAGGAAGACTGGTTTACTTCTCTCAAATTGAGTTGATATCATTGTGTAATAAACTGGGAATTTCCAACGATGAATTAAATGAAACGATAGGGATTTTAATTTTTGTTGGAGCTGATTTGACTCGTTTTATTTGTCTTACAACTGTTAGTCAACGAGGAGCCCCTCCTTTTCGGCGAAGTCCGTGACGACTCAGAAAAATCAGCAAAAAAAGAATTTATTACCAGTCGCGTGAGAACTTTTTCTACTGTTCGTAGGAGGAAATTTGGTTCATTGAAAGTGAATGTGACGTGAAATTTTCTCATTGGTCGGGAAAAAAATTCCACCTTAGGTTTTCCACCCCATCTACTCCCCCCACCCCCCCCCCCTAGAACATTCAATCAAATCCATTTTGGAACACAGTCATCTCCACTCTGCAAATCTTAAAGGTGTCCGTTATGCTGAGTCGTCTGTTGTACAAGAAGAACACTTCTTGTATGGATAATCAGGCGTGCTTGATATCATAACCATATTTTCTTGGCTATGGTGCTGCCCTGCAAGCGCCTCCCCGCGGTATGAGCTCCGAGAAAGTGTGATCCAGTGGAAGGTTGGAACAAATAAGTAAGCTTACACCTATTGTCACGGATCACACGTACAGTGTTACATTTCGTCGGTTTACAGCCGAACGTCGGCAGTTCCAGTGGGTCTTATTTCTGATTGTTGAGGGTTACAATGAACATGACTATATTTTTAAACTTTTAAGCCACGCCGTAGAAGAAAAAACTGTCGCTCTGAACAACAAAAAAGATAATCGGTGTTCATAAATATACCTTTTTCAATAGCATAGGCAGAGGAACTTCAATGCACATTATTTACAGCCCGAAAGCTTTGAAACTGGAAGGTTTGTGATTTCGGAAGGGAATGAAAATATACTGGGGAATATTGGAAGCCTCAATTGCGAGTAAATGTCCGCGGTGAAGAAACAAAGAAGATCATCATTACTGTTACTAATGGCTCTCCTTTGTTTGTGCACCAGATTATACTCTACATGTTTTACAAAACGGCAGTACCTCGACTTTGATTACATTTTAGTCAAATATTTTAGAAAGGGGATCAGTCCTTGGACCTCTTCTATTTTTACTTTACATAAATGACATTCACCTTTGTTCTGATAAACTAAAATTTTATCTCTTTGCGGATGATACTAATATACTTTATGCTGATAAGAATCTTAAGGCGATCGAGCAAACGGTTAATGTAGAGTTGAATACCGTACATGACTGGTTAACTACAAATAGGTTGACATTGAATACAAAAAAATCAAATTTCTTAATTTTTCGTCCTCATCAGAAAAAAATGCATTTTTCTCCACAAATAGGTATTTTAGATTGTGAGACAAACCGAAGAGTTAGTTTAGAGCAAAAAAGTTATATCAAATATCTAGGCGTTTTAATTGATCAAAATTTGTCATGGAAAAACCATGTTGACTCTGTTATCGTAAAAATAAGTAAAACAATAGGGATGATTGCAAAGCTGAGGTACTTCGTTCCCTCTACTATCCTTGTAAATATTTACAATTCATTAATTCTACCTTATATAACTTATGGACTCCTTGCCTGGGGCAATGCGTCAAATGCTTATTTAAACAAGATTTTAGTTCTTCAAAAGCGAGTTTTGCGCTTAATCTATTTCACCGATCGAAGAGAGCATGCCATCCCTTTATTTGCCAAAGCAAAAATTCTGCCTGTTACGTTCCTATATTATGAAGCCGTAAGTAAACTTATGTTTGACGTGCACAACCAGAGGGCTCCCATTAATATTTTGAAACTATTTACTAAGACATCTCATATTCATACCTACAATACTCGATCATCCAAATCGCAGCTCTTTAGTACAAAGTACTCTAGACTTAACCTACAAAAAAAGGCTTTCTCGCGTGTTGGTGTCAAAATTTGGAATAAGATACCGAAAGAATTCAAAACGTTATCAAAACATTCCTTTAATAAACAAATAAAAACGTCTTTATTTCAGATACTAGATAATGAAGATTCTTATCTTGATGTTGAAAAGATCTCCTCTAAACTTAAGGACTGCATAATTAAAACAAATTGATCCGATTGCTTTCAGTACTAATGTATTTGCTTCTATACTTTATTGAACAACTATTGATGTATTTGCCAGCTATGCTTCTTTTTATAATTTAACAATATCTAATTATTTAGTTTTTAATTTTCTTTATATATTGTAAATAATGTTTGTTGATGATTGACCCGCCTCGAATAGCAAATCTGCTATCTGCGGGTCAACATAATCTAAATTATTTTGTAAGAAAAAGAAAAAATAAAGTGTGTGTGTAAAGTGTAAAGGGATATCTCAAGTCCTTGCACAGTAATGATTTAATTTCACTTTCCGATTATGAACTTCACTAAAAGAATTAAAAGGGAAAATGTTTGTTAATTGCCTTCTGTATTGCACTATTAAATCTAGCTAAATATGCCAATAAAATAAATGATTATTCCAATATTCCAATCTATTATAGACGTTACAAAACTCGCCTGAGAAAACGATTTATGTAAGAGGTTCTCGAAGTATCGACAAAACCGATGTAATAAAATTGTAACTTAGACGAGCTCTATTCTATTAAACGAAAAATTGAACTTGTTACAATGAGCAGAGGGAGTATTCTTCCTATTTATAGATGGTGAACTCCTGTCAAAAGAGAATTTTTCCATACAAGGAAGAACGCAGAACTATCCTACATCGAGTCGAATAAAAAGTGCACGAAGGCGGAAAAGGAAACTGATACCCATGGATACTGTAATGCAAATATAATTATGATTCCGTCATTGACAAAAACCAAACTCAATGTGCCGCCGTTACATTTTACATATGCACAAGACGAGCAAAGAACCCTTCCTTATTTTGTAGCAACACGTCAGGTCTGTCAAACTCCACCACTAGTCCCTCATCCATAACCACTACTTTATCATAATCCATGATGGTGTTCAAGCGATGGGCGATGGTTATTACTGTGGAGTCTTTAAACCTGTTCCGTATAACGTCTTGAATGAGTCTGTCTGTCTTGAAGTCAACATTAGCAGTGGCTTCATCCAGAATGATGATCTTACTTTTCTGTAACAGCGCACGCGCTAAACACACCAATTGGCGCTCGCCGACACTGAAGTTGTTCCCAGACTCTTTCGACTTGTACTCCAGCTGTTCAGGCAATTGCTGTACCAGGCTTTTTAACTGAACATCTTCCAAAGCTCTCCACAGGTCATGATCTTGGTATAAAGAGAAAGGATCTAAGTTCTTTCTGAGGCTGCCGCTAAAGAGGACAGGATCTTGAGTAATAACGGCCATAGATCTGCGAGCTGCCTGTAGATTGAGATGCGTGATATCTATGCCATCGATGATAACCTGTTTAAATAAAATGAGGAATTCTACTAAAATGATGTTGAATAAAAATTTTTTTTTTAGGTACTAATCAAGTTGTCCTTTGCGAAAAAGTCCATTAATTGATCTTTTGTTATCATCGTAATTATCACTTTTTCGCTATCACTATCGTTTATGCAGTAAATGGTTTGAACCCGGGGGTAACATGTGAAGGTGTAGTCTGATCGTCCGGGTGAGTGTAGTCCTGAGAAGGACTGTTGTCGGTGGTAGTGACTGACGTTTCGACAACCTGTGCGGAAGTCATCATCAGAGTCAAGTGAATGATTGTTGTCAGTAGAATGTTCTTATTCCAGTTCGTGTGAAATGATCGGTTGGTTTTCCCGTGATGTTATTGGCTGTAAGACTCAAGTGACGTAAGTCGGTCGTGATTGGTCTGTTTCGATCTGTTGGTAATATCAATATCCGCGTCGCCCACGAACCCATCACCACACTACGTCAGTTACTAACCAACGTTAAAGACAAAGACGAACCGAGGAACAGACAGGGAACGATTTATAAGATCAGTTGTTCCGACTGCCAAGCCTCCTACATCGGTGAGACTGGCAGAAACCTCACATAACAAGACTGACTGAACACAGACGGGCGACGAGGAAAGGTGATGTCAGCAATCACATTGCTGAACACCATCGACTTACCAACCACAACTTTGACTGGGACTCTGCGCAATGCCTAACCTACAGCACTGACTATTTTCAACGACTGACTCTGGAAAGCTGGTTTATTAACTTCGAACAGACTCCCCTAAACAGATGTCAACAACTACCCGCTCCATACAAACGACTCATTCACGACATAAACATCACAAACGACCGAAAAAGAACGACCTAACTTTACCGACAGATCGAAACAGACCAATCACGACCGACTTACGTCACTTGAGTCTTACAGCCAATAACATCACGGGAAAACCAACCGATCATTTCACACGAACTGGAATAAGAACATTCTACTGACAACAATCATTCACTTGACTCTGATGATGACTTCCGCACAGGTTGTCGAAACGTCAGTCACTACCATCGACAACACTCCTTCTCAGGACTACACTCACCCGGACGATCAGACTACACCTTCACTATCGTTTATATTGTTAATACTCATTACCAACAGTTTTAACATAGTTTCAAGAAAAACCATAATTCGCGTGACAGGAAAAAGATAAAAGAACCTATCTTAAAGTGTACCTTACGCTGACACTCTTTTCTTACCTCGCCTTCAGGTTCTGGTATTCTGAACAAAGCCGCAACTAATGATGATTTTCCAGCGCCCGTACGACCTGCGACACCAACTTTCTCCTTATCAGCAACACATAAACTTATTCTGTTCAAAGTTGGTGGTGCTCCCTTCAAGTATGATAGAGATAAGTCCCGCAGTGATAAACTGCCTGCTGTTGGCCACGACTCAGGAGGTAGGCACTCTAAGCTGTACCCTGGTTCAGATTCAATTTGAGTGTAAGTAAACACCCTTTCTACTGAGGTCATGTAGTTTTCTGTCTCTGAGGCGACACGGATACCATACTGTGCTGCTTCCAAAGTGTCGGCTGCGAAGGAAAGAGACATTCCTGCCAAAGCTAAAAAATAAGAACGGTTTCTTAATTGTTTTTAATCCCACTCAAACAAAAGATGGTGAAATAGAAATGAAGAGGTTATGCTCTTTGATGATGTACAAAGAGAGTACTTCAGATTGCTTTTTTCCAAATAAACATAATTTGAAAAGTAAATAGCATTGACTGAAAATGCAGAGAGGAGGAGCCTATCTGGGAGACTGAGGCTAACGACCGGAAAAGGCTCCTACAAGAAAGAGCGCGTCAGGTGAACAATTTTAAATGATTAAGCGATGAGTTTTAACTGAAAAAAGAGTGGACGATTCAGTAGCACCAGCCTGAGGATATATACCTGGGTTTTGTGTTGCAAACAAAGCTCCAGCCGACACAGAAGTGACAAGAAAATTACACAAGCAATCTCCTCGAAAAGCTAGCCATCTTGTTGAGGCCTTCCATAAAATCAGGGCTGACGTATTCTTGTCTTGATACCTGAAAAATGACCAAAACATTGATGTGTTCTTCTTACAGGCCCTGTGTCTCAGCATTAAGGTCCATTGTACTACGTTGAGCCAACCATTCCATTCAAAATTGCCTTAATCTCAGCTCAAATTAAAAAAAAAAAAAAAGAAATGAAAAGAGAAAACCTAACGTAGTTAGTCTAATCTATAAACAACAAAACTAACCTTCAAACTATCTTTTTAGCCCCTCCCACCCCTGCCATCTCGGTCAAAAAACTAAAATTTTGTAACAATATGGAGAAAATATTGAATAAATACCCCTTACCAGCCGAGTTCGAGGTCCATACTGCTAGGTACCGACTGAATTTTTTCCGATGGATTTCATGCCCCAAGCGAGAACTGCTCAGGACATAAATCCGCTCGGAAAAATACAAGGTTCCCTAACTTTCATGACAGACGGTGAAAACGAGGTAGGTTGTTTCTTATATCTCAGGGTTAAAATAGAGGGAGAAGACTTCAGAAAAGTTTTAAAATTAAGGGGGCCGTACGGTGAAATGATTCCCTGCAGTTTTGATCATTTCAATTTCTACTATCCCTGGTATTCAATATATCAATCAAATAATCATTCGCAATTGAATTGTCTACAACTCACAACGTCTCCCCTTTCCATACTTATGATCAGTGTCTAAAACGATAACTTGGAGAGAAATCCTCTGTGGAATGCAATGTATCATTCAATGCAAGCAGACAGATTTTACAACTCGTGATAGCGTCGATTTACACTAGAGGGTACTCACCTATAAAATGTTTGTAGAAAGTTTTCTTCCATTCCAGATGATCTTATCACCTCTAATCCAGCCATAGTATCAGCAAGAAGGGAATACACTGGACTGCATGTTACAGCTTCAAGCCGCCTGATCTCTCGACCGGACTTCAGATAATATTTAGTCAGGTAGATAAACAGTACTGTTAATGGAGTAGAAGTAATAAAGAGCCAAACATTGGATACTGCTGAAAGAATGGTGGCACCGAGAAAGTAAAGACATAATTGAATGGCAAACAGAAACTGTCCTGGAAGCAGGTCATCCATGCTACCGATATCTTTGGAGAAACGGTTTAAAATGCGCCCAACTGGATTAGTGTCAAAAAATAATACTGGTGCTTTGAGAACTGCGTTTGTCATCTGGTCATGAAGGTTTCTTGATGCTCTCAATGCAGTGACATAGAAACAAAACGAAGAGACGACTGTAATAAGCAAGGAAACAATAGCTATTGATCCGTACACCGAAAGAGTGATATAGTTCTTTTGCTGTTCAAATGGCATTTCTGTCATCCTCGAGACCCACCAGAAGGGTGCTATCCACAACACTGAGAAGAGACAAAACATTCAATGGCGAGTATAAATTTCTCGACAAAAGACTGTCATACATAGTTTTAAAGCTAAACGATGTTTCGCCACGGCTAACTTCATTGATTTGCTGAAGAAGGCGAGTTTGATAAGTGATCGTCTTTGTTACAATGATGATAAAATAGGTTTATATTAATTGATAGCTTTTTGAAATTTAGAATGATGTGACGAGATCGTGAAGTTGTACCATCCTACATGATTCGAATCGCACTTCTAGGCCATGGATTATCACACCCTTTTAAAAATTATCAAGCGATTCACAAGTACATATTACTTCGATCAAGACAGATTACTTTTATTCAAAGGAATTTTAGACAATACTAAAGATGATTTGAGCCGGTGAGGTTCCTGCCATAATCGTGGAAAGTTCCAATTATTTCAGTGGATTGGGTCCTAAAAATAAACTGCAAGTGATCATTGCTTACCTGGAACAAAAGCCAACAAAACGGCAAGGCTTGCTATCATGATAGTTGATAATGCAGCTCTGAAATATCTCCAGTACAACAACAACTTCACACTACCAATCATTCTGTCCTCCGCATCATCTGTGAGATCTACTCTCTCCCACTCTGTTTGAGGGACAGTCATTGATTTGTGAGTGTCTTTCCAAGAAACTGAAGCCATTTCAAGATCATTTTTCTCTACGCTGGGGTCGCCTTTGGCTTCACACTGAAAAGAGCGGAGGCCCGTGCCGTGTTGAAATACCTGACCATATGTACCTTTACCCACAACGGAACCGTTCTCAAGCACCACAATGCTGTCAGTCCTTTTCAGGAACTGTAACTGATGAGTAGCCAGAATACGTATTCTTCCGCTTAGAAACTCCTTGATACACCTTTCGAATAGATGTTTGCCGACTTTGGCATCTACTGCGCTGAGTGGATCATCCAATAAGTAAATGTCCGCATCACTGTAAATTGCGCGTGCTAGACTGACTCTAGCACGCTGACCACCGCTTAGGATGACTCCGCGTTGGCCAATTTCCGTTAGATCGCCTTTTGGAAAACGTTTAATATCTTTCTCTAGGTCACAGACCACGACAACTTCATTGAACTTTTCTGCAACAAACTGTCTCCCAAAGACAATATTTTCTCGCACTGAGCCCGAATAAACCCAAGGAATTTGGGATACGAAAGCTATTTTTCCAATACAAGAAACACGACCAGATGATACGGGAAGTTCGCCCAGAATACTAAGTAGTAAAGTTGTTTTTCCGCTTCCAACTGGCCCTGTCAAGCCCATAAGCTGCCCATCAGCAACTTCTAACGAGACATTTTGCAACGAAGGAAGTTCTGACGTTTTCCTCCAAGAACACGAAACTTTGTCCAGGGTAACCTTTGGCAGATGGTTGTCGGTTATCGGTTTAAGCTTTCGAGCACCAACTAAGAACGGTTTTCCATTTTTAAAGCTATCAATTCTGACAAAATCCGATCGCTTTCTTTGGTTTTTAAAGGACATTAATTTATCTTTGTGATCTCTTTGCATCTTTGACGTGGAGTTTATCTCCAGTAACCTCTGCATTCTGCTGCATGCCGTTCTTGCGTCGGCAATGAAGCGCAGTGAATAGACAAGGAATATCGTCACCACCAGTTTAGTGTTACCTAACACGGACAGCAGTGTAAAAGCCTTGAATGAGGTCAGTAGATTCCCTGTAAGGAGCAGCGTCACGACTGAAATAAAACCTGCAATCGTGGAGCTGGTGAAGTACAGTGCGTAGGTACTGGAGATGAAGAATCCTCGTATACGAACCAGAGAGATCTCTTTCCTGTGGAGAATACATTGAAGAAATGAAATTCGGGCATGTGATTGTTTCTTAACTATCTGCTATTTCATTCCTTTATGGTGGGGCTATCTCCATGTTTAATCGATGGATGAAAATCTATAATTACGTTTCCACACAAAATGCATGAACAGTGCATCTGTAAAATTATATTTCATCGAGTGATTAATCAAGGGCTAAACACCTTGAGATCTTTTAAGCTCTGCACTTAAGAAAGTGTTCACGAGAGCAGCAGGCAGTCATAATACATGCCATCACACCGATTTCAATGAAAATTCGCCAGTTCAAAGGATCTACCCCAAAACTCAAAATGACAAACTGGTTTCTGCTTTCGTTATTTACAGGGGAAGATAGACCACCATCCCGGTTTTTCTAGGTTATCACTAAGAAATTGCCTCAAAATAGGTAAAATGTAAGAAGCTCTTACTGCAACTGTATTTAACAAATTACTTTGACGGCTTGCATACGCATGGGTACACCCTTAATAAATGTACGATACAAGTTTCAATCGATTTGATTGGCGTTTTGTCAACCAACAGAAGTGAATAAATTATTGTGTTTTGACGATTATAGATTCACTCAAAAATTTGGTAACTTTAAGGTTAAATATCTCTCCTTGCCAGAAAGCTACAACACTAATTTGAATCTCCCTTTCTAGTCCATTACTTCATCTCTGAAAATCATTAAAAAAATCTTTGGACACCACACTATCATATTTTTGCGCAGAAGGCCTTTTGAAATCTGGAACTTTGAAAGCTTCTCTCAGCTACACCCGGTCACGCAATTCTAGCTGTAAGCAGTTATTTAGGTAAGTATACCATCATTTTCTAGCTCGTTAAACAAGATAATTAGTCAAGGAAGGTACGAAATGTAAACAACTACCCAGATTCTTGGTAGAAATTGGAAAATTTCACGTTTAAAGAGAAGCATGTAAGTGAAATATTGATGGAAGGGGTGTACCGTTTCTCCCTTCTGTCGTTTATTTTGGAGATTTGCCGAAAATAGGCAAATATGGCTTTCTTACCGCAATAGACATTTATTAGTCGTTGATTTGTTTGTTTATTATCTCAGTTTACAATCATGAGATTGTAACAGGAGAGGAAATTTTAAAGTCACATGCCGCATTCTTGTTGATATACAAGTTCTCGAGTACAACAACTTCGGCTTTTATATACAGTGGATGACGAGAAACTCTGCTCTCTCGCTTGAAAGGAGATATCAATGGCCCAATCAAGTTCATATATTGCGTTATTTCTCCAGAAAATAAGACTGGGAAGTGTTGTTCTTGCTACTTATCACCATAATGAAATTTCCACACAAAAATGGTATTTATAGCGTGCATTTCATGGCCTTCGGAAGTTAGCGAGAGTATGCATGCCTTCATGCTAACACGTTTTGTGTTAGCGTGTGGAGTGTCCTGAGACTCCAGTTGAGTATGTTAAGGAGTGTCCTCCTTGATATATTCATCAAGTGTGACACTACTCGGCGGTGCTTTAGTTCACATTTTCGGCTTATTTTATTGCAGCAATATGCCCTCGAGCCCAAACTCTCCACAAAGCCAGAAGTCTTTGGAGACGGAGAAAGTTTTCGAGCGGTTTAAATCCTCCTAGATCAAAAGGTCGAAAGCCTTGCATCAGGTTTTGTCTCCCAAACAAGCAGCGGAACTCAGAAGTTAGAAAGAGCGGCTGAAGCGGGAAGGTTGAAATTTCAAGGCAACAAGGACCAGTTACTTTTTAATTCTGAACTGCAAGGGACTCTGGACGATACCGCCAATTTCCTGGCTGCGCGGGACGTCGAGAAAGCCGGCGAGAAGGTGGAAGAACTGAAGAAAAGTCTACGCCATCGTCAAAAGATTATCAAACTTGCTGATAAGAGCGAGGCCGTTTGGCTGGCTGTTAAAGAATACCAAACCGAGGAGCTCGTGAGTGACTCAGAGGACGAGAAGGGGATCAAAAGAGCGCAAGAAAGAGCTCTAAAGCAGAAGAAACAAAATGCCTTTAAAAGAACAGAGAAAGCCAAGAATTCCTCTAACGCTCCCAGTTCTCGCTCTGGCGACGATAGGAGACTTTTTCGAGGTATGCTCATTGCCCTTTCTTTGATTTTAAGCGTGGCAGGCAATTGCTCTCACTCTGCCTGCCTTATAGTTTGTGTCTATTTGTATGCGTCAGCGTTCTGGAGAAGGAAAATAGTTTTCCTGCAGACGAACGTAGTGAGGGAGAAGGAAAGTGACCTTTCATAATTATCAAGCCCTTTTTCAAGGTGACACCACCAGAATGTTCCAAAAAAACCTTTATCATTACAACTGCCTAGTTTTAGTCGGCAAGTTTATTTGCATCTGTCATTATTTTCCCTGAATGTTATGGCCTTTCCTGCGTGAATGTACAAGGCAAATGTTACATGGCACTCTTGGGGGTTTGGCGTTGCGCAGTGTCGGGCTCAAGTGTGTAGGTCTCGTGTAAAACATTTCTTTACAATGGCAACTTATGCTTGTGCTACTTTTTTTATCACCATGATTCAACCAATATTTTTTGGGCCGGAAACTTTTGTAAAAGATAAAGTAGACACGTTACGTGTACGAGTCCGTAATGTGTTTGAGGGTTAAAGATGTTGTCGTGACCCCAAACACATCCAAACGCGTTCATGTAACGACTGAAAAATGTCACGCACGTACAACACCTTAGGCACACCTTGCGTCGTTATGGATGCCCTGTATTTGCTTTACCAAGTCTGTTACACCCAAACACATCACGTACTCATGCATGTAACGTCCCAAAAATGTCACTGATGCACAACGTCCTGGGAACACCTTGACGCTTGCTTCACACTATGCGTACAGGTCGAAAATGTATATTTAAATAAGTAAGATTTGCCATACTTATAAATACTCCTCGATGAAATCTGCTGTTAGACGAAACGCGTAGGAGATTAAATCAAGTATTGTCACAAATTTATCATTCAAAAAAAGGTTTCGATTTAAAAACAAAATAAAACAAAACAAAACTGTAATCTGGCTCCCAAGCCGGGGGGAGTCAAGGGCTGCTTTGCAGCACTTTTTGAAGTTTACCCATCCGCACAAACAATGATCAAATATACCATGACCGGCATACAGGCATTGAACAACTTCTGGTACGAGAATGGAGCTTTGAGAATGTGGCGTGTTTGTGATGATGGAGGTGAAAAGTTTTCTGGCGCAGACCAGGTGGTACGGTTTGGAACACCCCAAGGTCCCATTAGGTCCGTCACAATGGAAAGCTTCAGCAACCCAAACGTAGAAGCAGGTGGTTATCTGCATCCTGCGCAGATGTCTGAACCTGGGCCATCACGGGAACTACCCAGTCCGTCGCAGGCTGAAGAAGAAAGCTAGATATTTCTTGTCAAGAGGAGGGGTGCATCATGGTGCTTCAGTAGTTCGCTTCCCTCCAAAAGCACCTTGACATCGGTAATCACTGGGTGAAGCTGGCGAAAGAATCCGCCTACGACAGGATCAAGAGAAAATGGATGGAGGCTGTCCGTTCCGTGGTTGTTGGCTGCTACGTTCACGGTCAGACCTCACCCAAAGATCCGGACGAACAATCGCGGGTGGACCTAGCACGAGCCCCTCGGAAAAGACGGAAATTAGTTGCCTTCTCTCAGAAAGCATAGAATCATCTCGTAGACGTGTTCTGGACAGGAGAGGAAATTCGTAAGAAAGCAACAGCTTCAGATGTGGCTTCCCAAATGAAGAATTTAAATGACGACACTGGCCAGAAAATGATCTCCAGGACTGAGTAGCTGACGGAGCAGCAGATAGGTCGATACTTCAGCCGACTATCTGCCCTAAACAGAACTGGTTTACTGCCGAGGTCCCCCGCTGTAAGCATGACTGAGGACGAAGAGGCTGATGCGGATGACCAAGCCTCAGATGTTAAAACTGACCGAACAAGGCAGAAGATGAGGAGGAACCTTGAACTTTAGATTATTCAATTGTCCTTTTACAGTTGCCAGGTGCTGGAGGTAGATTTATTTATTAATTGTGCATCATAATTCGTTCTTTGATTTGCAAGCAAAAAGAGCTCAGCTAATCGTGAAAATTTATGGCCATTTTTTAATATACAGTTAGCCCGATTCAGACTCTCTAGGAATCCATATCTGATTCAATTTTCGTAACTTTTTAGCATATGTGAAGTGGGAAAATTTAGTCGAAAACCTCAGGGTAGAGCACAGCTACCATTAGGTTACTAAAAATAGATCTTTGCCTCTCGCTTTTCGCTCAAATTTATTGTCATGCTTCCGAAAAAAACTGCATCTCTTTAGGATTTTTTTCATCACTACCTAACTTGAATGGAAACTTCAACGGAGCCTATCGATCAAAATATTGCGGCCTCACTCTTTAAGTCACGCAGTTTAAGATCGAGCGTGTGAGAGATGCTTATTTTACTCATGTTGTTACAGCACGTTTAAAAAAAAATGCAGATTTCCTTTGATCAATAAGCAAGCAAATAGCAAGAGATCTGCAGAACTTCTAAATTTCCTTTCAAGTGGGAAGGCAGAGCTTCTCGTCTGTACTGCAAACGGAAACTTGTATGTCAACAAGAATGCGGCATGTGACTTTAAAACCTCCTCTCCTGTTACAATTTTCTTTAAACTGTGATAATCAACAAAAAAATCAAAGACTAATAAATGTCTATTGCCGTAAGAAAGCCATGTTTGCCTATTTTCGGCGAATCTCCAACATAAACGACAGGGGGGAGAAACGGTACTACTCTTCTATCAATATTTCGCCTACATGCTTCTCTTTAAACGTGAAATTTTCCAATTTCTACCAAGAATCTGGAAAGTTACTTACATTTCGTAGCTTCCTTGACTAATTATCTTGTTTATCGAGCTAGAAAATGATGGTATACTTGTCTAAATAAATGCTTACAGCTAGAATAGCGTGACAGGTGTAGTTGAGAGAAGCTTTTTAAAGTCGCAGATTTTGTAGCGTTTACGGCGACCAAAAATCTAAATTCTCGAGTTCAAGGGAGTGTCGCTGCAAAACGCGGTTAACGAGGTGTTTGGGTCTATTTTACAGATCGAAATGACAAACCAAAGTTGACCGTTCGCACGAATCTTTATTCTTGAAAGGCAATGGACCACGAACCACAATCAACGATGGCAATAACGGTTATTCTCACAGTCAATCAATCTATAAAACGATCGATCGTAAACTGAAACAACAATACAACGAAGTTCTATCAATCTAATGAAAAGCCGCGGAATACATAATCAAAGAATCGCATGTCAAATACTGGACTCTAACGTCGATAACGAGATTAACAATACAAGTAAAACAGAACGAAAGTTTCGATACAAATTAAAAGAATTTGGGTGGCTAGTAAACAGCCCATTGTTCTATCTAAATGATGGGCGTTCACTGACTCGCATTTGGCACGAATTTGGCCTTTAAATCTTAAATTCATAGAGAAAATTGCAATGTTTGTTTGTACATTGTCGCCCAACACTGAAAAGACTAGAAAAGAAAAAACAAAGTTACAAAGGCACTCACATATTGGTCCCGCTTGTGCCAGAGGTTGAGAAAATGAAAGGGCGAAAGTTTACCAAGACTATTCAAACTTACAAAGAACTGATTAAAGGGACCCTTAAGTTGCGTTTTATAAATGCGCTTGGTGACGCTGAAAGGTCCGATTACAAAACCAATAGAAATACAGAAAAACAGATAAGTATTGTAACAATGTACGTATCTAAGATCATTCTAAAATTAGTGAACTAATCAATAATCAATCAAAAAATGAGCCTTCTGGCTAATGTCCTTAACAGATTTCAAAAGGCATTCCGCACAAAAATATGGTAGTTTCCAAAGATTTTTTTAAATGATTTCAGAGATAAAATAATTGACTAGAAAGGGGCATTCAAATTAGTGTTAAAGCTTTCTGGCGAGGGGAGATATTTAACCTCAAAGTTACCAAATATTTGAGTGAATCTAAAATTGTAAAAACACACTAATTTATTCACCTCTGTTGATTGACAATCCGCCAATCAAATCGATTGAAACTTGTATCGTACATTTATTGAGGATGTACCCATACGTATGCAAGCCGTCATAGTAATTTGTCAAATACAGTTGCAGTAAGAGCTTCTTACATTTTACCTATTCTGAGGCAATTTCTTAGTGATAACCTAGAAAAACCGGGATGGTGGTCTATCTTCCCCTGTAAATAACCAAAGCAGAAACCAGTTTGTCATTTTGAGTTTTGGGGTAGATCCTTTGAACTGGCGAATTTTCATTGAAATCGGTGAGATGGCATGTGTTACGACTGCCTGCTGCTCTCGTGAACACGTTCTTAAAGCACTTGCCAATTGGACTAAAGGGAAGATCAATTATTTTCGATTTAAGAAAATATCTGTGATCCATAATTACTTTAAGGTAGAGGAATTCATGGCAAGCTTATGATATATTTCTTAGGAAAACAAAAAAACTCCCTAACCTTCTAATTTGTGCAACTAGATCTCTGAAGTTCCATTCCCAGGCGTACATTTTCACCACACGGATACCAGAAATGATCTCTTTCATTATTTTCAGCCTCTCGTCAGTTACTGCAGCAGATCGGTGGCGTATTTCCCCAGCTTTACGAGCTATCAATGATCCGTAAGCGATGACAACAAGAAAAAAGGAAACTCCCAATAACGCTTGCCAGGCCACTAAGTACCATACCATAGCCAAGGAGGTAATGAGGTCTAAAAGGGCAAATGAAAATGTATACAAGATGTGACCCAGCTCCTCAATAAGTTGAGCATCGTTGGAAACAAGATTGATAGTGTTCTCGGAAATTGAGTCCTCTAGGGTGCATCTCTGACTGTTGAGAATCTGGCAAAGATAAAGGGAACCAATGAAAATATTATAGTTGGAAACAGTAACTGCGCTTTTTCTTCTCGAGCACAGCATCAGTTCCTTGAATGAGAAGGATCCTCTTAAAGGGATGTCATCTTTATCTCCGCCATTGCTACGTGTGTTTATTCATAAACGTAGTGTTCGCATGTTTGAAATTTCAAAGAATGACCCAACCGTTCGGGATTCTTCTTTGATCGTGTTGAAATTCTACGACAGACACCGCCAGTTCGTTTAGAACTCCGTAAACTGGCTGTGGACTCAAAGCAGCAACTCGTGGTTTAGAACTAAATAACAATGCCCGTCCGTATGGTGCAAAAATTAATTTGTGGATGCAGGATGCCTTCTGACGTTTCTCCTAATTTTTCAAACCAGTCATGAAGAGGAGGAATATAGAAAACGAAAAGAAGAAGTAGCCGAGTAAGCGACCAGGACGCTGCGCAAGATTATTCGACATGGCGGAGTTGGTAATCTAATTAAGAGCACATGACAACAATTTCTAAAAGTTTCTGGGTCATACGAATCTCGAACACTTACAGATCATGACAACATAACCACTTAGTTGTGGCAGGTCTTACACCAGTATTACAGTGCGTATTTGGTGAAGAGCTTTAGCATCGGTGACGAATGAGACTACGAGAACGGCTGGAGGTCCTTTCGTGACACTGTTAAGTTACTGCGCATACGCTTGTTTAACATGCTTTCGTCCTTTAGTCCTCGTGAACAGAACTCGGGAAAGGAGAGTAATTAATTCTACCTGTGTAAAATAGCCGGGAGTAAACCCGAAGTTTACAGCGAGCTCAGTTTAGTTTTACAGATTTGATTACTTAGAGACATTAAACCCTTGTATTCTAACAATTTATGAATAAATTAGTGATATATCTTTTCTGGGAAATTCGACACTACGATCTCAGAAGTTGTCACGAAACAGATGCTACTTCATAAATAACTCAGTTCACGAAGGTTGTCATGGATCCTCCATGCAACAAAATCTCATGGAAAACAGATTCGCCGATAACTTCCAAAATCACTATTTTGCCCACCTTCTTATACACGAGTCCTATCACGGCAACTTTAAGTCTTAGTGCTAAAACCTCCTTCTTAAATTCGGCCTGGCCCTTCACAACCGTTCTCATAATGTTGACCAGAGAAATACCAATGACAAAGGGCAAAGATGTCTTGTAACTGATTCCTGATCCTGTGGAAATACTTCTCAAGAAGTACCATATCAACAGAGGTAGTGCATGGAATGTCAGCGTGTAACAAAGCCTCAGGAATGCCAAAATGATGTAATCTCGGCGGCAAATGGTTCTCATCATGGCCCTCCACAAGCGAGGCTTCGTTCCTTGGTGTGCAGTTCCTCTTTGCTCCGCAAGCCATTCTCGTTCTAGTTCAGTCACTAGCGTTTCTGCTTTATTAGAAGTTCCTGCCGGGAATAACAAGCTTTCGTCCAGGGGTTGTTTACTACCGAGCTTGAGAATATCATTCAACCAAGAGAAAGTTATCAGCGAGAAGAAACTCGCCTTTTCTCTTGGATTTGCATCAGGGATATCTTCCATGGCGACTTTTTCTACGCTTATACCCTCTGCCAAAAGAAAAATTTTAATTGTTTGTAAATTGCATAGCAACGATTGACAACTTTTTGTTTTGTAAAAGGTGTCCTCAACCGCCTTCTACAGAACTGATGTCCCCGCATTATTATGTGGACCAAAGAGACCACAAATTTACTCCTTTATCTCAAAGATCTCTGTCCCACGCGCTCTGAGAAACACGCACACGTAAGAAGTAACTATAGATGCACAAATGAAAGGAGTGTAGGTTTAGCAGTATCTTAACCGGTCTCGAGTGCATTAAATTTTCCTAACGAAGTAAAATATCTACAAATTTCTCACTAACACCAAAGAGTCAATTAGATCGGCGAGTGGATGAGAGACTATACGTCTATTTTAAACGGTAACTAGCATTATTACATCGTTCGCAGTGTCCGTGGGCAAGATGAAGTGAACCTTGTGTTCTGATTGGCTACCCGAGTGGGCAAGATGAGCCTCTCTTGCCCGCTCGGGATTTACCCTCATTGATCCCGCGCATGAAAAAAATAGAATTACAACCAAGTTTGTAATTCTTGGATGATTTCGGCCATTGAAACGCAAAAAATATGCAGAAAATAGTCAAAACAAAGAAAACGGAAACGACTCTCCTGAGTTTGTTGTCCTACAAACACAGTTGGCTTTTTTTCCCGGCTCTCAAGATAAGTCATTCTTAATTCTTAATAGAGCGAAATCTTTTTGCAATCCTTTATTAACCATTCTTGCTCGGTCAAGATGGCTGGATATGAGCCTCGTTCTTTTTTCGCATATTTATGGAACTCGACTTCGTCTCGGCCCATAAAAGTGCAAAAAGAAGAACTCAGCCAATATCCAGCCATCTTGACCTTACGCTTGGTTAATAACTCATGGGTACCGTGCGATGCAAAGTATTTTTTTCTAAACCTTACCAGGTTAGGATTCAAAATCTGTCACAAGTTCCTAGCAATTCACCGTCACACTCTTAAACGACAGCCATTGAAGTTCATGGTATCGTAACGCACCATTGTTACCTGTATTCTTCGACAAAACACTCAAACAGCTAATTCAAAAGATTTTTTAGTAATAGTTTTCACTCCTGATGTTTTTGAATCGCCCCGATAACATTTGTTAATTTTTTTTTACAATCGTCTTCAGTAGGAAAACCCAGGCAAGGAAGGAGAAGCCATCTACACTCGGAAGATTGGACTGTCCCTGTTTTGAGGCAGTAGAGTGAAAATAAATCCCCGTTTAGCTCTCTCACTGATAACCTTAAATCAGTGATTAATCCGATAACAGTCACGCTAGACGAAAGCAGACCTTTGTTCTCGTAACATAAGACCCAATTTAGCAGAGCAGAATATATAGTTTAACGCGATAACGAAAGCTCCTCATTGCGTTCATAAAAACATGAATAACTTAAAGTGGACAAAACTAGGTATCAACGCAAAAGAAACGGGCATTTTATCATATTCAAATGTTTATAAAGAACAAAGAAAAAAAATCATGAAAATAATAGATGTATATATTAATTCACAAGGTAAGCCTACCACTGCTGTATTCAAATGGTAATTTGTTTTTTCGGACCCGATGCGTAATCGATCATTTCTGCCGCCCTCGGGCATTTTAAAAAATCAATCTACTTAGCAAAATAAAATATTTCACTCTTCGTTTTATTTTAGTGGGAATAAGCTTCACATCGATTCCGAAGTCACGAATTGGTGAACATTCGTCCAAAACATTCAGCTGAGTGCAAACTTTTTGCTCATTCCCTTTTGCCTGTTGTAAGATTTGCGGTGTAAAATTTAAATGTTTTTATACACTCGTAATTATCTTATAACTCATGGCTGGTATACAAACATAATAATTAGAATATAAAACGCCTCACCGCGTTGGATATTTCGCTGCCCCGTTACCCAAAGGTCCCACAATACAGTACCTTACGAAAGCCACACGTACCGATTGCGTAACAAACTGATCACATGAAGAGGTGAAATATCCATTCTTATGAATTACTTGTGTTAATCGACCCTGTGCACATCAACAACAAGTTACTTACCAAAATATACATAAGCAAAGTCAATTATTTTAAACGAAGTTCGTGGAAACTGCACACTTTGGCTTTCACAATTGTGATTCAAGGGCTAATCAAGCTGGATGCTTGCCACTAAAATCGTCCTCTTTAAAAAAATAAAATACCGAACTCTTCATTGAGCCTCGTTCATTCCTGAATTCTGGAGGTTGGACCACACGTCGTAGGGTTGATATAACTAGCATTGCAACGTTTATCACGATCCGAGAGCGAAAATGAAGGCCGAAACAAATGACTTACCTATCAAACATCACTCTCAAGTTGGCATTCGTTGTGTTTCAGAATGATTATCAATTCAAAGTTTCCGGTTCACTAATCATGATTATGATGATTCTAGACACTTTATTTGCATATCCGCACGGCGGTAGACTTTGGTTTGGCATTTAACAAGAACAGTGACAATAACATTTATTATTTTTATTGCGCCTTTTCTATAAAATATTCAAAAGCGCATCACAACAGTAATTAATAACTAAAATTATACAATTCTCTGTATAAAAATCATAAACTATATATATTTATTTACATTTAATTAATGAAAGATAATTACAAATATAAATATAGATATATTAAGATAACTGAAATGATTCCTTAAATAAAAATGCCTAAGGTAAAATCTTAAAAGATTCTAAGTTCGTTGCTTCGCGCGCGGACCTTGGCAGCATATTCCATAGGAAAGGAGCGGCAACCAGGAAAGCTCTGTCACTCAATGTTTTCTTAGTTTTCACACTTGGTCTTTCCAGCAAACGACCATTATCGTTGCGCCTCAAATGGTAGGACGACGGCCGTTGAATACTAATTAAATCTGAAAGGTACTGAGGTGATAGGCCATGCAGATATTTAAAAGTTGTCAAGAGTATCTTATGACGTATCCTGAAGCGCATTGGTAACCAATGTAGTTCAGCGAATACAGGTGTAATATGACAGAACTTGTGCGCACGATATACAAGTCTCGCACTCGCATTCATAACACGTTGCAATTTCATAATTTGATATTCTGGGATTCCGTGCAAAAGGCTATTACAATAATCCAGTCTACTACTAATAAAAGCATGAACTAATTTCTCAGTAGATTCCCTGGATAAATATTTCCTGATATGACGTACATTGTATAAATGATAGAAAGCGCTGCTACAAGTCTTTGTAATGTGAGCTCCCATATCCAGATGCGTATCGAACCATGTGCCTAGATTGCGCGCAGAGGCTACAGGAGAGACTTCAGTCTGCCCAATCTTGATGCTTTGGATTGAAACTTTTGAGAGATGCTGACGTGTACCTATAATCAGGAACTCAATGTTGTCATCATTGAGCATCAGCTGATCCTCCCTCGTCCATGCTCGGACATCGCAGATGCACTTTTGCATGGCTGATACAGCATCGACTCCACTGGAAGAGTCGGAGGGCTTAAATGACAAATACAACTGTGTATCGTCGGTATAAGTATGGACGGAGGGCAGATGCTGTTTAAGAATCTGGAACAGCTTACTCACATAGGTGGTAAATAAAAGCGGGCCAAGGAACGACCCTTGAGGAACTCCACACTTCAGATCAAAAGGCTTTGACAGAGTTCCGTTGATAGACACTTGCTGCGATCTGCCCTTAAGGTAACTCTCAAACCATGAAAGTACTTTCCTCCGCAATCCAATTGTTGACCTCAATCGTTCCAGAAGGATCTCATGTTCAACGGTGTCGAATGCAGAGCTTAGGTCGAGAAGCACCAGCAACGTAACTTGACCTTTATCCATCGCCATTAGGAGATCGTTCTTCACCTTAAGTAGTGCGGTTTCCGTGCTATGATGTTGGCGGTAAGCACTTTGCAACTCTGGAAACGAACCATTGACTAGCATGTGCTCTTGTAGTTTTCTTGTCGCTTTCTTTGCGAGTTTGGACGTGAACTGTAATTTACTCACCGGCCGAAAGTTCTTGTTTGTCAATTGAAGACCAGATTTTTTGAGCAAAGGATGCACTACTGCCCTTTTCCAGTCATCTGCAAAGTAGCCTTTCTCCAGTGATGCGTTCACCATCCTACAATTACAATATTTACAATTACAATTTATCACTCATAGAGCGCTATTTACAATGACAGATCAACAGCGCTTTACAATCAATCCTAACCCGCCCATCCCACCCCAGGGGAGGACATCCATCACACAGTAATCTCGTGCGTGGGAAATTAACGTCTTCTACCCCTAACCCTGTAGGAGACGGGACCTCCATTTATTCGTCCTTATCCGAGAAGACTAGAATATCTAACCATTTCTTGATGTTATAGAAAGGTAGCATATTCTTCTCAATTATTTTAAGACCTTGAGTGTTGGTCCGGCCGGGGCTCGAACCCTCGACCTCCCGCACAACAGTCCAGCGCTCTGTCCATTGAGCTAACCGGGAGGCGGTTAGCTCAATGGAAGTAACTAATCACTGGAAGTAACTCCTCTATGCAACCCAACAAGATCGATGAAGGAAGAGGGTCCAGAGCACATTTCTTCATAGAAGCCACAGCCAACTTCCTTACAGCCTCTTCAGAGAGAGGCTGAAACTCTGATGACGTTACAAAGTCATCACTACTCGATCCACGAGGCACCCGCACAGTAACGCGGGAAAGACAGTGTCACCAGCTAGCTTTGATCTAAAAGCCACTATTTTATGGATGAAGTATTCGCCCATCTCATTTGCAAGAACAGAGGCGTCAGTGTGAGGTGGCAAAGACTTGTCCGCTTGCAGATTTAGTAGGCTCTTGCTAGCCCGGAACAGCTTTGACTGGTCAGAACTGTTCTTGTCAATGAACTCCTTGTAATAAGTACATCTAGCTTCATTCATCAAGTGTATGACATAATTACGCTTTGCTTTAAATACTACAAGATCTGCTTGGAGACCACTTGCCCTCCATCCTCTCTCGGCCTTCCTCCTGTCCCTACGAGCCTGAATTATATCTTTATTGAACCACGGGGGCCTGGGTCGAATGAAGACACGACGAGAACAAACGGGCGCTTGAGCATCCAATAGTGATCTTAACGTCGTGTTATTACAGTCGAGCAGCATGTTCAAATTATTAGGCGGGTCTAGATATAGCTGAGAATTGCGGATATCTTCTTTCAGTTTAGCTATATCAATTTATCTGAGTTTCCTGTATTCAGCATGTTTAATTCTTAGTGGAGGCTTCGCCACACTTAGCTTACATATCACGGCAGCATGGTCAGAGAAATAACTCCCAGGAAGGGGCTCACCGTCCACAATATCGTCAGCCTGCCGTGTGATAATTAAGTCTAAGGTGTGGCCGTGTATGTGCGTGGGTCGTTTGACATGTTGTACCAGATCCATAGAATTCAACAGGTCCTTGAACCGGATGGTGTCAGCGTCCGATGGGACGTCCATATGAATATTAAAATCACCACATATTAACAGTAACTCATGACACATTACTAACAACATTTCAGCTCCAGCAGCTCTAGAAGTCTAAGTGCCTTGTCGAGGGTAGGACGCAAAGAGGGAAAGGGTTAGCTTCTGTTTAAATCACATCTATCACTCGTGTGTGGTTTACTGAAGTTTATTTTTTATTTGTTGATGATGCTAGTGTTTTTAAGGAGAGCAGATATTGATGTTCTGTGAGATATATTAAATTCTGAACTCTGAAACTGAAACACCAGACCTAGACATCTCATGCATCCTAGATCGCATAAAAAAAAAAACAGATAATGACAGGGGCTTTCTCGTAAATCTCATATGCCTTTAACAAATGCTTAAGCTTGCATGGCCGCTTTCAGTCATGGCTTATTCTCAAGGCCGATCTACGTGTGTACAACTCCCTCATTCACCTAATTACTTGCTACACAAAAACCGTTTCGGGGAGCCATCGGTCGCGCGCAGCAGTAAATTACAGCGTCCTTAAAACAGGGTTGTGCTATCACCCTCAGAAGGGATAGGTCTAGCGAGGCTATCGAGGTGGTCTGACTTGGAAACTATTGAAAAAAAGGAACAAATGCATATGTTTAAATAACCTAGAGTCACCGAGGACACGTTATTGATTACTTTATCAAAAATAACCAGAAGAAAGAAGGACGATATTCATCTACCCAGACCAAAGCCGAGACTAGAAAAGAGAACTTTTAGATAGCCTTTCTTTAATTCTTTGCCATAAGTCATCATACAAGCTGAGTCCTTTCAGATTTGTGAGCATCGAATTAAAAAACTACATGGTTTTATAACTTTCAATTTCAAATTTTTTACCAATAGAACTGCATGAGAATGTTTCAAATCATTTTGAACCTCATATCGTTTCAAGAAATATATTTGTAGTTCTTAATTTGTTATGTGTTAATTTCTACTATAGTATTGTTAGTTTTAACACCAGGGCTCCTCTGGAAGCGATGGACGAGCATCCCATCCAGGGAGAAGTAGAAATACTCCTAGTCGCTTAATGTTACAGAAACCGGAGTTAAGCGCCGGCCTGATGGGCCACGTGACTCGTATACCTAACCCTAAGCTGAATGAACTACCCTGAATAATCAAAGTGTTTCTATCGAACTCGAAAGTCTCTGACTAGTTATTAGCAAATAAACTTCCTGTAAAAGTGAACAAAATACAATTTCCGTTGTTTTTTTTTTTAAGTAGATCAGAGACGCTACCAGATGATAAACTTAATTCATAGAATTAACATTACTATGTAACCTACAAGCGACATAGATCTCAATCATGACACTGAAGAGATCTTCGATGTCGAAGAAAAAACAAAGTGCAATCATAAACTCAGCATAACTTTTCAAATCACTACTGGCTTGCCCACCTTTTTATAAACGAGTCACAACAGCAAATGTCGGTCTTATGGCTAATGTGTCTACCTTAAAGTAGGCCTGGGTTAGCAATGCCGTTCTTGTAATGGTCGCCAGAGAAATACCAGTGACAAAGGGCAAAAATGTCTTGTAACTGATACCTGAGCCTGTAGAAATACTTTTCAAGAGGTACCATATTAAGAAAGGTAGAGCACTGAATATCAGTGAGTCACATAGCCTTAGCAATGCCAGAATGATATAATCTCTTTGGGAAGTGGTTCTCATCATTGCCCTCCACAAGTGAGACTTTTTTCCTTGGTGTACAGTTGCTCTTTCCTCCGCAAGCCATTCTCGTTCTAGTTCAGTCATTAGTCTTTCTGCTTTGTCAAAAGTTCCTACCGGGAATAACAAGCTATCGTCCAGGGGTTGTTTACTACCGAGCTTGAGTGTATCATTCAACCAAGAGAAAATTCTCAGCAAGAACAAACCCGCATTTTCTCTTGGATTTGTGACAGAGATATCGGCCATGGCGAATGCTCCAACGTTTGTACGCTCTGCAAAAAGAAAGTAACGAATAGATAGAAAATTCCGTGGCATCAGTGAGGATTGCTGTTGTTGCTCTTTCTGATACATGCATAGGTTACTCTCTATGACCGAAGGTACCGAGTGACACAATTTATATCTCTAAAGTTTACCAAGTCAGCACCTGTAGTGTGTACGGGTTCTAAGCAACCCACTGCTTGTAACCCGCAGGCATGGATGCTAAATTAACAGCCGTAGGTATCAACGCAAAAGAAAGCTACAATTTTCCATATTACAATTTTTGTAATTAAAATAATAAGAAGACAAAAAGAACGAGAAATAAAAATATGAAAATAGAAGGTATAAATATTAACTCATAAAGTAGGCCTACCATTGCACGATTCGAATGGGAATAATACATATATATTTTTACTGCGAATGTAAAATCTTTAATTGTTGTTAGGTGGTCGCTCTCAAGCTGTCAAACTATACAAGTTTTCCCTTTGGCTCTACCGTAGTGGAACTGGTAAAAATTCGTCTGAAAACTCAGCCCGATGTCAGTTTGGCTTCATCTGTGTCTTTGAAAATTTGTAGTGTAAAACACAAATAGTTTTTCAGACACTCGCGGTTTTTTTTAATCTCATAACTGGTATACGATCATAACGGTCAAAACCAAAAATCGTTCAAACACCAAAATGGCCGTAAACGATACTGCTTGGGACAAAACATACCTGTATAGCCTAAAAAGTGGGGAAATTCTTCATCTGGGCGCTCTGTTTCGCAGCTCCGACACTTTAAGCTCACAAAAGACGCAAGTAAGGCAAGCTACTGATGGCGTAACCAGCTGATCACCTAACAGCAGACCTTTCCGTGGGTAGCAATTAGCTAGGTTAAGCCGCATATATAAACGATATGTTACTTACGAAAATATGTATCAGCAGAGCCGATTATCATGATCAAGGGTCTAGCCGCAAATTGCAAACTTTCGCCTTTCAAAACTGAGTTCTGAGGGCCAATAAATCTAATATTTATCTTTGCCACTGAAGTGGTTACATTTTGGTTTTTTGTTTTTTTTTTGTTTGTTTTTGGAACAAAATGTTACAGAACAGGTCATGCAAACAAATAAATATTCCATTAGGTTGATTAATTCTGTCATTCTGTTTAGCCCATAACAATCAAATAAAGCGGTTTGAAGGAATAGCAGATATTTTGTCCAGTAGTAAACCTTCCCTCGAGACCGGATGTTACTGAAACTAGCAACGGGGAACGGGCAACGGGCAACGGGCAACGGAGAACGGGGAACGGGCGACGGGGAACGGGGAACGGGCAACGGGGAACGGGGAACGGGGAACGGGCAACGGGGAACGGCGAACGGGGAACGGCGAACGGAGAACGGCGAACGGGGAACGGGGAACGGCGAACGGGGAACGGCGAACGGGGTACGGCGAACGGCGAACGGCGAACGGTGAACGGCGAACGGGGAACGGCGAACGGGGAACGGGTGTACAGCGGTAGCCCGCCTGAGAATTCAAAATGGCGGAGTAAAGGGAACTAAAAGGGTCTGGCAACTAGTTCTGAGCACGTGCTTTTCGAACACGATCGTTGGAGCAAAAAGCATGGACGGTAAGTGTAGGTTTTATTGAAGGATTTTACTTTGAAATTTCGAGTGCCTGATAAATTTAGTTTTTGTCTTGCACACATTGTAGGTTGCATAGAAATCAAATCCTCGGAGAGGTGAGTATCTTACAATTCATGCACAACATTTGAACAATCAGCTCAGAACTACAAGCTCGCGGCATTTATTCTTATATTCATATAGTAACTCTACTTCAAGGTAGTAAAGTTTACCTCCAATATCTTCACCGTTACAACCTAGCAATATCAATAATGTTGTGCAGTAAATGGCTTAAACCCGGGGGTAACATGTAAAGGTGTAGTCTGATCGTCCGGGTGAGTGTAGTCCTGAGAAGGACTGTTGTCGGTGGTAGTGACTGACGTTTCAACAACCTGTGCGGAAGTCATCATCAGAGTCAAGTGAATGACAACAATCATTCACTTGACTCTGATGATGACTTCCGCACAGGTTTTCGAAACGTCAGTCACTACCACCGACAACAGTCCTTCTCAGGACTACACTCACCCGGACGATCAGACTACACCCTCACATCAATAATGTTGTAAAGCAAACAGCTGAATGACTTTCACGCCCATTATGGGAATCACTTTTTCTTGAATATGATCAATGCAGTGTAAATATTACTGTAAGCATTAGCATGGATGTGAATTCATACACCAACATTCTTGAAGACATAACTGATGTTTTCCTGTTAAATCAAATGTTATTAAAAGTTCTGTCAATATTTGATTTCTCTATTGTTTACATGGAAGTTTATCGGTCGATACATAGATATGTTCCTGATGTTATTTTGCGGTGAGGTAAGCAGATATCTGCATGTAGTAATTTTAATAACTAGGCTGGTTATTAAGTTTCCTAGCTCATTTCTGTTAATCTAAGATATTACCTCCTTGCTACTTATCTGCAAAAACGGCTGTTTGGCAATGCAAACAACCAACATACCCAAACTCTACCAAAAGATGCAGATTTCAGGTAGGAAAAACAAAGAGAGACGTCAGAACAAATGGTGGCAGCCATTGCAGAAACCTTGACTTCGAATTCTCGCCTCGGAATACTAGGCTTTGTAGCTTCGCCTGGGCAATAGTTAAATAAAAGCGAGTCGTCTAATTTCGCTGCAAGCGGTGACCTAGCGATAAAATCAGTGTTTGTAAACATCGTTTACTCCGCCATTTTGAATTCTCAGGTGGGTTACCGTTGTACACCCGTTCCCCGTTTGCTGTTCCCCGTTCCTAGTTTTAGTAACATCCCTCTAGACCTGCCTTCCTGCATGGATAACGTAAATTGTGTTCTAGCTAACCTTTGAATTTGCGAGCTTATTCAAAATTTTTCCATGCTTAAAAGAGTGCAATTTAGCCATGTAGAACCGATCCACTGAATAACGTAATGAGGTGACCAAAGATACAACTACAGTACACTAAACAGACACCATATCTTTGAATCGTAAACTCCTCAGTTTCATTTATCGGGTATTTCCTCACGACAATATTTCTACGAGATGCTCACAACTCAAACCATGCCCTCAAAACGGTAAAATTCTGAACTACTCATTGATGTTCACTTGTTCCGGATCGAATTTTGAAAGTTTGACTTGACATCATCAGAGGTTAACTTATCTAACACCACAACGTTTATCCCGATTTGAAAGCGACAATTAAGGTCGATACAAATGACTCACCGATCAAACATCACCGTTGAGTTGGTATTTGTTAAGGTACCACAGAATGATGATTGACACAAAAGTTACCAGTTCCCTAAGATCATGACTAAAGTGATTCTAAACACCTCATTTGCATACTCTCCCGCCGCTGGACTTCTTATGTGGCAGGTCAGCTCGAGTAAGTAGATAGTAATAGAAGTCTGTACGCCTTGCCGAAAGTAGGACGGAAAGAGGGGAGGGGTTCTCTTACAATTAAATCACATCTATTACTCGTCTAGTTTACCTAAGTTCATTTCGTTTGTTGATGATACTGAAGTTTCTCATCGAGCGCCAGATATCGATGAGCTGCAGGATGTATTTTGAAAATTCTGAACCTAAAAAAGTTTCCAACTGACTATTACCAAAACTAAAAATGCAAATTATGTCATTAAATCTATAAAAAATAATCTATGGAAAATAGAGAAAGACCCAAAATATTGCCCTTAATTCCTGACTAATCAATTTCACTTTGCAGTTATAACCAATCCCATCCGTTAAAAAAGTTTGCCAAATGAAGGTGCCTTCTGTTCAATTTGCGACTCTTGAATTCTTTGAATTATAATGTAGAATAAAATTTTCCTAACTATAGATGAAAATTTCCCATCAAAGCTGGCCCCCACTGAGAGAACGTTTCAAGCAAAATAAATTTGGAAGCCACAGTCTTCACGGCTCACTACAAATTTTGAGCGAGCGTTGTGCTGAGGTGTTTGCTGTACAAAAGTAACGCAGTGCTATAGATGTACCCACTATGTATTAATGCGCGCATACAAAAACCAGCGTCTTCCGCGAACGTTCCGACGTACACGATGACTTTCGCGTCGTGATCGATCGAGCCATGAAAGTTTCCGACCCATTTCGCGTCTTCCTAGAAATCCCACACACACACACACAAACACACACAGACACACACAGACATACACACACACACACACACACACACACACTCACACACACACGCTCACGAGATTTACCGTGATTAGAAAGGAAAACATTTTTGTTTACTGCTCCTTTAATCACAACGCACTGGCCAAACAACTTAAATCCATCACGTACAATGACAGTAACGTCCAAAGTCCAAACAGAACATGACGTACCCAAACACTACAATACATACAAGTCAGGTAATTTTTCACGTGCTTTTCCAAAAATCAAAGTCCATTTCGCAACATATTTTTGGGAGAAATGATTCTCAGAACCATAAAAAAAATTATTACACGACTCAGGCAGTCAGAGGGCCAATAACTAAAATCAACCAATCAAAATGCTCTATTGCCGGTCAATATTTTCTCAGTATTGGACCGGGCACTGTCCCGAATGGTCCCGAATGAGACCGCACTTGTGTCCCTTTGAACTTCAGTCGTATAATAAATCTCCTATTAACCAAGCTTGCTCGGGACCGTACTGGAGGAATATCGGCCCTCGGTCTTTTTTGTACAAACCGGGCGCAGCGAGGTCCGTACAAAAAAGACCGAGAGCCGATATTCTTCCAGTACGGTCCCGAGCAAGCTTGATTAATAAGGTATAGTATCAATGTCACAACTTTATCAGAGATTTTCAAGGCAAAACGTCAACTGAAGTGCATACAGAAAAGACAGAAAGGTGCTTCAAAACAGTTCAAATATGTCCCGCCCTTGGTGCAAGAATATACAAATGTTTCGGAATGCACTGTTCAGAATATTTCGATCTTCTCCTTATGGGAGATTTATGGATTAACGGAGCTTTTATAACAAGCCTTTTGCACATCTAAAAACTACATACAGTAATCAGAAATACCTCTGCCAACAGAAATCGCTCGATTGTTTACATCTGATATTCCAGGAAACTAATTTAAACTTGGTTGTTTAATGCAAGTGAACTTATTGATGAGAACTACTGACCTAACTGTGACAAAATTTAACCCTTTGGTAATTTTTTAGAATACTTGATTTTTTTTCCGGGTGGTCTGCTAAGGATACATGATAGTTTTCCACCATACGATTGTTAAAAGTTTTTAAAAATTTATTTGGGGAAAAATTTCCTGAAATGTTATCATACCAATAACAGTTTTCCAAAGTGAATTGTCTACGGTTTCTGACACTAGATTTGAGTTTGAATGAATTCTCGTTTGTTTACCTCGTCTGTTCCAGCACAATCTCATGGGTTAATTAAAACTGTACCTTACCCGTTCTTTTAAAACTCTAGCTGTTTGTACTAAATTGAGTCTGCTATCTTTGGCTGTTAATCGCCTTTCATCTCTTTCATCAGCTCGAATCTTCAAAGAGCGAAATGAACCACCACGGTACTTGTCTGACATTGCATAATCCATAATCGGCCAGTGGGTATCACCGCTGTACAATGCCTTGCTCTAATCTCACTCTTAGCCAATCAGAGTGCGTGTTATATCGGCCACAAGCCTAAGCCATATAATAATCATCTATCGATATTTGGGGAAACAATAGCAATCATATATGCAGGAAAGTCCAATTCTAATCGATAAAATCCGCCGTGGATGAGCACATAAACCTAATTCATTTCCTGTACTACTTGTGGCGCCAAATATCTGGGAAACAAAGTTTGGCTCTCATGGATCGGTACCTTCGCAACAACAAAGAGTAAAAAAAACAACATTATCAATAACAACCAACACAAAAAAGAAATAAAATTAAGTAACGAACGATCAAGTTTCAAAACAACAACAGCAATAATAACAAGGACACGACATCAAATAAAAATATTTATCATCTAAAAGTATATTACAAGCGTCTGGTCATTAAAAAGTATTGATTACTGTTCGCATTTTTTTCGTTTGAAGGGAGAGCAAGCAGTGCAACACGCTGAACGAGGAGACTGAGCTTCATCCAGCAGGATATGATGTCCTCCATACACAAATGCAAGTTTGCCCTGTTCTGTCGCGACCAAATCTTGAGCTGCAATCAGCTGCTTCATCATGCCAGTGAATCCTATGGAGGTTATACAAAACGTTGATACTAATGGTCAGTCTGTGAAGGGAAATGTTTACTTAGAAACAGACGACGACGGCGATCTTGCGCCAGATTTAAAGAATTCATTTCTGAAAGATATTGAGTTCAACGTGCGACCAGTCAGCTCCAATTCCAAGGACTATTTGGAGGTAAAAACGTTTGGGGAAAGTATTTGAAAAGAGAAAGGATATAGTGCGAACAAAAAGTTAACTAATGTTCCTATGCAGTAAATGGTTTGAACCCGGGGGTAACATGTGAAGGTGTAGTCTGATCGTCCGGGTGAGTGTAGTCCTGAGAAGGACTGTTGTCGGTGGTAGTGACTGACGTTTCGACAACCTGTGCGGAAGTCATCATCAGAGTCAAGTGAATGATTGTTGTCAGTAGAATGTTCTTATTCCAGTTCGTGTGAAATGATCAGTTGGTTTTGCCGTGATGTTATTGGCTGTAAGACTCAAGTGACGTAAGTCGCTCGTGATTGGTTTATTTCGATCTGTCGGTAAAGTTAGGTCGTTCTTTTTCGGTCGTTTGTGATGTTTATGTCGTGAATGAGTCGTTTGTATGGAGCGGGTAGTTGTTGACATCTGTTTAGGGGAGTCTGTTCTAAGTTAGTAAACCAGCTTTCCAGAGTCATCCGTTGAAAATAGTCAGCGCTGTAGGTTAGGCATTGCACAGAGTCCCAGTCGATGTTGTGGTTGGTAAGTCGATGGTGTTCAGCAATGTGATTGCTGACATCACCTTTCCTCCTCGCCCGTCTGTGTTCAGTCAGTCTTGTTGTGAAGTTTCTGCCAGTCTCACCGATGTAGGAGGCTTGGCAGTCGGAACAATTGATCTTATAAATCGTTCCCTGTCTGTTCCTCGGTTCGTTTTTGTCTTTAACGTTGGTTAGTAACTGACGTAGTGTGGTGATGGGTTTGTGGGCGACGCGGATATTGAAGGGTAGTAAGATGCGCGAGATGTTTTCAGACATGCCTTTTATGTACGGTATGGTTGCTGTAGTCGTAGAGGTTGCGGTGTCGTTTGTTTCGGTAGTGGTAGTGGGTCGGTGAGTGTTTCGTCGGATGAAGTCGTTGTTGTAGTTGTTCTTCGTAAAAACACGGTGAAGGTATTTGTTCTCGTCGGATAAGCTGTCTGTCGAATCGCATACTAGTTGTGCGCGTCGTGTTAGAGTTCTGATAGTTGTGGCTTTGTGTGATGTAGGGTTGTAGGATGACTTGTCCAGTAATCTGTCGGTGTGTGTCGGTTTCCTGTAAACTGTCGTCCGTAATGAGTTGTCGTTGTGGCTTACCAGGCAGTCTAGAAAAGGAAGTTTGCCATTTTCTTCGACTTCTCTGGTAAACTGTGTCAGTGTTTTGTTCATTAAGGTGGTGGTGGAATGCGTCAATTTCGTCGTGTTGAATGGCGGTGAAGGTGTCGTCAATGTAACGTAACCAAAGCGGTATCGTTTGTCGGCAAGTCGAAAGGGCGCGTTCCTCGATGTTCTGCATCACAATTTCTACTATAACAACAGAAACTGGAGACCCCACGGCAGTGCCGTGTAACTGTTTGTAGTGTTTACCGTTGTACTGAAAGTAAGTAGACGTTAGGCAAATGTTTAGCAAGTCCATAATGTCGTCTGTCGGTAGCGGTAGTGGGTCGGTAGATTGTCGGATTGCAGTCTCAGTGCATTGTAATGCCAATTGAAGTGGAATACTTGTGAAGAGTGATTTCACATAAAATGACACTAGTTTGTAGACGTCAGGTATCTGAACAGTCTTGGTAGCGTTAATGAAGTCTTCAGTGGATTGTAGTTTATGTCTGGATTTGTCGGTTAGCGGTTGTAGTATTGTCGTCAGGTACTTGGATAGTTGGTATGTGGGAGAGCCACAGAAAGAAACAATAGGTCGCATCGGGAAACCAGGTTTGTGTAGTTTCGACAAACCGTAGAGTTTCGGTGGCTGTGGTACCGAGCACCTCAGTCGATAGTACCGTTGGGTGTCAAAAGCGTTCGTTTTCTTGAGTGTCAGTAGTTTACTGTTGAGTTTACGTTGAAGTGCAGGAGTTGGGTCACGTTTGAGTTCTTCGTAGGTTCGTTTGTCATTAACTAGTGCGTCCATTTTGTCGTGATAGTCAGTTTTGTCCATAACAACGGTAACTCGTCCTTTGTCGGCTGGTAGGATGACTATGTTCTCGTCGTTTCTCAGTCGTTTCAGTGCGCGTTGTTCGTCTTTAGTCAACTTGCTGTCATGTAGTGACGTTGATTGTATAGTGGAGGCAATTCTGCTTCTAATGTTATCCTTGGTCGGCTCAGATAGCTCTCGTTGCCGAGACAGGGCCGCCTCAACACTAGATACAATAGCCTCGGTCGGTATGCGTTTAGGTGTTACTGAGTGTTTTAGTCCGTATGATAGTACCTGAGTTTCAGTCTTGTCTAAGGAACGAGAAGAAATGTTACTTACCCAGTTGTCGTCCAGTTTGCTTCGTCTCTTTTCTTTGTCGCGTAGCAGTCGTGTCAATTTTTTTTGATGTCCAGTGCGGGCGCGTTCAGTCGTCTTGTTGGCTAGTTTGTCGGCAATTGTCGTAACGGTGTCAAATAGGTCAGTTGGTATCAGCTGTTTCAGTTGGTCGTGTAATTGTCGTGGTTTGTTTCTGTGGCGTTTGAGTCTTCTGTGGCAATCATTTATCCACGCTTTGACCAGTCGTCTGCAGGTGGCTTTGACGATCTCGATGGCCTCCTGTGTGTTCAACGGGGGCTTAAGTTTGAGCCCGGCCGGAACAAGGCCGTGATCTTTACAGCGATAATTGAACCAGAGTTGTTCTCGTGTTCGCCTGACAGTGCTTGCGTAGGTGATGTAGTCGTTCGCAAGTCTTTCGCTCTGTCGTCCAAGCGAACGTAATGCAGTAAATGGTTTGAACCCGAATACCTCTAGTGAAATAGTGAAATAATGTTCCTATTTCACTAGAGGTATTTTTGATGCGGAACACTTGGTTACACCAGAGGTTTAGTAAGGCTATTTACTTTCGCTCCGACGAAGGGCTAACGCTCGAAACGTCAGCTTTTGTAATCGTTACGGTGGCCAGTTTACCATTTCAACTTTGTTCATAAATCCAAATTATTTCGTTACTCCCACCGACGCAGCCCCAAACAGTTTCTTTCGAAACTATCAGCCTTTACCTTTAAAGAACCTATCCAATCCTATCCCATCAAGGGTGCGGCTGCGTACATGTCCTACGCATGTCAAAACAGAAAATTCAACAGTTAATGTTCATGAGATAGAATAAATATATGAAAATCATATATTTTGAACTGCGGTATTTGATACGTATGATGGACGATCCTCGCAGTAGATAGCGCTATTTGAGCAATAGCGAAATTCAGACCTGAAAAAAATCAGGCCTGTACGGGACTCGAACCACTGACCTCTGCGATACTAGTGCAGCGCTCTAACCAATTGAGCTAACAAGCCAACTGAGAGCAGGCCGTTAAGTTGATTCGTAATGAACCCGTGAAAGTGATAAATGAGATAGAATAAATATATGAAAATCATATATTTTGAACTGCGGTATTTGATACGTATGATGGACGATCCTCGCAGTAGATAGCGCTATTTGAGCAATAGCAAAATTAAGACCTGAAAAAAATCAGGCCTGTACGGGACTCGAACCACTGACCTCTGCGATACTAGTGCAGCGCTCTAACCAATTGAGCTAACAAGCCAACTGAGAGCAGGCCGTTAAGTTGATTCGTAATGAACCCGTGAAAGTGATAAATGAGATAGAATAAATATATGAAAATCATATATTTTGAACTGCGGTATTTGATACGTATGATGGACGATCCTCGCAGTAGATAGCGCTATTTGAGCAATAGCGAAATTCAGACCTGAAAAAAATCAGGCCTGTACGGGACTCGAACCACTGACCTCTGCGATACTAGTGCAGCGCTCTAACCAATTGAGCTAACAAGCCAACTGAGAGCAGGCCGTTAAGTTGATTCGTAATGAACCCGTGAAAGTGATAAATGAGATAGAATAAATATATGAAAATCATATATTTTGAACTGCGGTATTTGATACGTATGATGGACGATCCTCGCAGTAGATAGCGCTATTTGAGCAATAGCGAAATTCAGACCTGAAAAAAATCAGGCCTGTACGGGACTCGAACCACTGACCTCTGCGATACTAGTGCAGCGCTCTAACCAATTGAGCTAACAAGCCAACTGAGAGCAGGCTGTTAAGTTGATTCGTAATGAACCCGTGAAAGTGATAAATGAGATAGAATAAATATATGAAAATCATATATTTTGAACTGCGGTATTTGATACGTATGATGGACGATCCTCGCAGTAGATAGCGCTATTTGAGCAATAGCGAAATTCAGACCTGAAAAAAATCAGGCCTGTACGGGACTCGAACCACTGACCTCTGCGATACTAGTGCAGCGCTCTAACCAATTGAGCTAACAAGCCAACTGAGAGCAGGCCGTTAAGTTGATTCGTAATGAACCCGTGAAAGTGATAAATGAGATAGAATAAATATATGAAAATCATGTATTTTGAACTGCGGTATTTGATACGTATGATGGACGATCCTCGCAGTAGATAGCGCTATTTGAGCAATAGCGAAATTCAGACCTGAAAAAAATCAGGCCTGTACGGGACTCGAACCACTGACCTCTGCGATACTAGTGCAGCGCTCTAACCAATTGAGCTAACAAGCCAACTGAGAGCAGGCCGTTAAGTTGATTCGTAATGAACCCGTGAAAGTGATAAATGAGATAGAATAAATATATGAAAAATATATGATTTTCATATATTTATTCTATCTCATTTATCACTTTCACGGGTTCATTACGAATCAACTTAACGGCCTGCTCTCAGTTGGCTTGTTAGCTCAATTGGTTAGAGCGCTGCACTAGTATCGCAGAGGTCAGTGGTTCGAGTCCCGTACAGGCCTGATTTTTTTCAGGTCTGAATTTCGCTATTGCTCAAATAGCGCTATCTACTGCGAGGATCGTCCATCATACGTATCAAATACCGCAGTTCAAAATATATGATTTTCATATATTTATTCTATCTCATTTATCACTTTCACGGGTTCATTACGAATCAACTTAACGGCCTGCTCTCAGTTGGCTTGTTAGCTCAATTGGTTAGAGCGCTGCACTAGTATCGCAGAGGTCAGTGGTTCGAGTCCCGTACAGGCCTGATTTTTTTCAGGTCTGAATTTCGCTATTGCTCAAATAGCGCTATCTACTGCGAGGATCGTCCATCATACGTATCAAATACCGCAGTTCAAAATATATGATTTTCATATATTTATTCTATCTCATTTATCACTTTCACGGGTTCATTACGAATCAACTTAACGGCCTGCTCTCAGTTGGCTTGTTAGCTCAATTGGTTAGAGCGCTGCACTAGTATCGCAGAGGTCAGTGGTTCGAGTCCCGTACAGGCCTGATTTTTTTCAGGTCTGAATTTCGCTATTGCTCAAATAGCGCTATCTACTGCGAGGATCGTCCATCATACGTAGTTAATGTTCATATAATAACGTGCTTATTGACTGAGTTTGCTCAGGCCAGACAGCAAAATATTTCGCCCTTATTTAGGACCTCAAGCCAAATATTTTCTAGTCCAACCCTCCCACTTAGTTAATGAATACAAACCGTTTCTTTATATTTTTTCCAAAGTGGGATATCAAATGGACCTAATAGTTATATTTCATAATTCTTATTTGAAGGTAACATGCACAGAACAACAACAATTTCAGTACCCTTCAAGGAACATCACTTTGCACTTTCAAGTTCCTGCAACATGTGGTGTTGATGTTAAGGTGAGGGGTGATGCCAGCATTGAAGTCAAAGACTTAGAGGGTGGACCCTTTCAAATGGTGACTAATCAAGGTACATGCTATTTAAAGAATCTGAGAGGATCCAGCTTGAAAGCTCTGTCAAGCAATGGTGGCATTATATGTCAATCTCAGTTGCTGTTTGAACATGGATTTCTTGAAGCTAAGAAGAAAGGGAATATATCTGTTAAAAAGTTACAAGGGAAGGAATTTTATTTGAAAACAGAGCATGGAGATGTTAATGTTGGAGCTACCTACCTCTTAAAAGCCAAGTTGGCATCTGAGAGTGGTTGCATTAACTTAGGAGATGTACACGGTATGTCCTAACAATGTAGAGTTATTATAATGTGAAGAGGGGGAGGGTGGTGAACAGCATTATGCTGGGGGACATTGGTTCCAAATTAGGAAAATTTTGTTTATAAGCCAAGTGGCCCATCACATCAGCGCTTAACTCCTGTTTCCATAACATGAAGCAGCTAGGAGTATTTATACTCCCCCCAGTCCATCGTAGTGTTGCCCTCAGCATTAAATTCACTCAGTCTGATAAAAGGTGAAGAGAGGCACTGTTAGAGTAAAGGCTGATAGTTTTGAAAGAAACTGTTTGGGGCTGCATCGGTGTGGGTAACGAAATAATTTGGATATATCAACAAAGTTGATATATCTTTGTGCACACACAACCCACAATTCCGCTATTCACTCCGACGAAGGGCTAACGCTCGAAACGTCAGCTTTTGTAATCGTTTCGGTGGCCAATTTACCATTTCAACTTTGTTGGTATATCCAAATTATACTGTTAGAGTAAAGTGTCTTGCCCACGAGCACAACACAATGTCCTTAGCCAGGGTTCAAACCAGAGTCAAGCTCACTAATCATCACTCCCTAGTTCCAAATTAACAGAGAAGTTAACCACACTCATTTCTGAGTTTCTGAGTTGCAATGATGACCTCAATTTATTTGTCAAAAAATGATGGCAACATAGCAAGAAAAGTAAATTTAATATCACTCTTAGGGAAACAGATGAATAATTATGCATGGTAGTATGTATTTGTTTACAGTGTGTGTAAAAGAATTGGTGTATTTTGAGCCACCTTGAATCGGAGCATCCCAGTAGGAAAGAAGGAACTCCTTATGCACAGAAATTCCATGACATTTCAAAACTTCCATAGGGTTTTGTTCAACTGGATCCTTCCTTGCAGGTTTTACTGAGATTCATGTTGAGGAAGGGAACATATCAATTGGTTCAACTTCTGGTCAATTGGAAGCTTTTACAGGAAGAGGCAGCATAGATGTAAACTTATCTCAACATGAGGATGTAAAGCTAAACACAAAGGAAGGTAAATCATGTGGAAGCCAAATCAATGTGTATTTTTGAGTAGTACTAAACAAATAAGTTGGTCGTTCTGAATGAAAGTGGAATGATACATGGAAATAAAACCCTTCAAGTTATGACATGAATTGAAAATCTCATTTTTTAAAAGATTGAACATAAGAGGATGATACTGAACAATTGACAGAGCATGAATTCGTTTGCAATTTTCAACACTCATGCAGGTCCTACAAACTGTGTTTTTCTACACATACCTACATGAATACTAAGCAAATATCTCCTTGGACACTCTCTGTTTCCTGAAATTGTCTTAACTCTGTTAAGAGAGTAATAAACTGTGAACATAGAGAGACATAGTGTATTTAATGACAAACTTAGAAAATCTTCAATAACTTTTTGTGCATCGTATAACCAATTAAATTTGACCAAACATAATGTATAATTTCAGTGGAAGTCTTAGCACTAAATGTGATTGCCTGGTGTTAACGCCAGCTGTACACTTACAATTGATCACAGTGTACTAAAAGCTGAAGCTTCCGTCAGATTGTGTTTGAACTGTTGTTTGTGTGAGTGGAATAACACTACTATTTGCCCCACACTATGAATCATTGACAAGACCCCCCTCCCCCCTTCATTAAAAGTCACTTGTTTGTGGCTAAGATATCATGTGAATCACAATATAACGATATTTTGGGGTAAGGGAGCGAATAGGTTAACTTAGGAATGACTGTCAACGATTTTGTCGCCGAATTTAGTTTTTGTTCTTAAATACAGGTGACATTACCATCAAGTGTTTGCAGGAATCCTTTTCTTCAGAGTTCTTGGTGAAGTCAAATCATATTCATGTCGATTCAAACATTAATGTCGTCATTGACGAAGAACGTGCAGAGGGGAACCAAACCGTCATGGCGGGAAAACTTAACAAACAAGACAAGGGAGAGGAACAGATAAAAATGATCAATGCGGAAGCAAAACTCGGTACTGTGAAGTTTGAGAAGGAAGACTGGTTTACTTCTCTCAAATTGAGTTGATATCATTGTGTAATAAACTGGGAATTTCCAACGATGAATTAAATGAAACGATAGGGATTTTAATTTTTGTTGGAGCTGATTTGACTCGTTTTATTTGTCTTACAACTGTTAGTCAACGAGGAGCCCCTCCTTTTCGGCGAAGTCCGTGACGACTCAGAAAAATCAGCAAAAAAAGAATTTATCACCAATCGCGTGAGAACTTTTTCTACTGTTCGTAGGAGGAAATTTGGTTCATTGAAAGTGAATGTGACGTGAAATTTTTTCATTGGTCGGGAAAAAAATTCCACCTTAGGTTTTCCACCCCATCTACTCCCCCCACCCCCCCCCCCTAGAACATTCAATCAAATCCATTTTGGAACACAGTCATCTCCACTCTGCAAATCTTAAAGGTGTCCGTTATGCTGAGTCGTCTGTTGTACAAGAATAACACTTCTTGTATGGATAATCAGGCGTGCTTGATATCATAACCATATTTTCTTGGCTATGGTGCTGCCCTGTCAGCGCCTCCCCGCGGTATGAGCTCCGAGAAAGTGTGATCCAGTGGAAGGTTGGAACAAATAAGTAAGCTTACGCTTATTGTCACGGATCACACGTGCAGTGTTACATTTCGTCGGTTTACAGCCGAACGTCGGCAGTTCCAGTGGGTCTTATTTCTGATTGTTGAGGGTTACAATGAACATGACTATATTTTAAAACTTTTAAGCCACGCCGTAGAAGAAAAAACTGTCGCTCTGAACAACAAAAAAGATAATCGGTGTTCATAAATATACCTTTTTCAATAGCATAGGCAGAGGAACTTCAATGCACATTATTTACAGCCCGAAAGCTTTGAAACTGGAAGGTTTGTGATTTCGGAAGGGAATGAAAATATACTGGGGAATATTGGAAGCCTCAATTGCGAGTAAATGTCCGCGGTGAAGAAACAAAGAAGATCATCATTACTGTTACTAATGGCTCTCCTTTATTTGTGCTCCAGATTATACTCTACATGTTTTACAAAACGGCAGTACCTCGACTTTGATTACATTTTAGTCAAATATTTTAGAAAGGGATATCTCAAGTCCTTGCACAGTAATGATTTAATTTCACTTTCCGATTATGAACTTCACTAAAAGAATTAAAAGGGGAAATGTTTGTTAATTGCCTTCTGTATTGCACTATTAAATCTAGCTATATATGCCAATAAAATAAATGAATATTCCAATATTCCAATCTATTATAGACGTTACAAAACTCGCCTGAGAAAACGATTTATGTAAGAGGTTCTCGAAGTATCGACAAAACCGATGTAATAAAATTGTAACTTAGATGAGCTCTATTCTATTAAACGAAAAATTGAACTTGTTACAATGAGAAGAGGGAGTATTCTTCCTATTTATAGATGGTGAACTCCTGTCAAAAGAGAATTTTCCCATACAAGGAAGAACGCAGAACTATCCTACATCGAGTCGAATAAAAAGTGCACGAAGGCGGAAAAGGAAACTGATACCCATGGATACTGTAATGCAAATATAATTATGATTCCGTCGTTGACAAAAACCAAACTCAATGTGCCGCCGTTACATTTTGCATATGCACAAGACGAGCAAAGAACCCTTCCTTATTTTGTAGCAACACGTCAGGTCTGTCAAACTCCACCACTCGTCCCTCATCCATAACCACCACTTTATCATAATCCATGATGGTGTTCAAGCGATGGGCGATGGTTATTACTGTGGAGTCTTTAAACCTGTTCCGTATAACGTCTTGAATGAGTCTGTCTGTCTTGAAGTCAACATTAGCAGTGGCTTCATCTAGAATGATGATCTTACTTTTCTGTAACAGCGCACGCGCTAAACACACCAATTGGCGCTCGCCGACACTGAAGTTGTTCCCAGACTCTTTCGACTTGTACTCCAGCTGTCCAGGCAATTGCTGTACCAGGCTTTTTAACTGAACATCTTCCAAAGCTCTCCACAGGTCATGATCTTGGTATAAAGAGAAAGGATCTAAGTTCTTTCTGAGGCTGCCGCTAAAGAGGACAGGATCTTGAGTAATAACGGCCATAGATCTGCGAGCTGCCTGTAGATTGAGATGCGTGATATCTATGCCATCGATGATAACCTGTTTAAATAAAATGAGGAATTCTACTAAAATGATGTCGAATAAAAAAATTATTTTTAGGTACAAATCAAGTTGTCCTTTGAGAAAAAGTCCATTATTTGATCTTTTCTTATCATCGTAATTATCACTTTTTCGCTATCACTATCATTTATGTCGTTAAAACTCATTACCAACATATTTAACATAGTTTCAAGAAAAACCATATTTCGCGTGACAGGAAGGAGATAAAAGAACCTATCTTAAAGTGTACCTTTCGCTGACACTCTTTTCTTACCTCGCCTTCAGGTTCTGGTATTCTGAACAAAGCCGCAACTAATGATGATTTTCCAGCGCCCGTACGACCTGCGACACCAACTTTCTCCTTATCAGCAACACATAAACTTATTCTGTTCAAAGTTGGTGGTGCTCCCTTCAAGTATGATAACGATAAGTCCCGCAGTGATAAACTGCCTGCTGTTGGCCACGACTCAGGAGGTAGGCTCTCTAAGCTGTACCCTGGTTCAGGTTCAATTTGAGTGTAAGTAAACACCCTTTCTACTGAGGTCATGTAGTTTTCTGTCTCTGAGGCGACACGGATACCATACTGTGCTGCTTCCAAAGTGTCGGCTGCGAAGGAAAGAGACATTCCTGCCAAAGCTAGAAATAAGAACGGTTTCTTAATTGTTTTTAATCCCACTCAAACAAAAGATGGTGAAATGGAAATGAAGAGGTTATGCTCTTTGATGATGTACAAAGAGAGTACTTCAGATTGCTTTTTTCCAAATAAACATAATTTGAAAAGTAAATAGCATTGACTGAAAATGCAGAGAGGAGGAGCCTATCTGGGAGACTGAGGCTAACGACCGGAAAAGGCTCCTACAAGAAAGAGCGCGTCAGGTGAACAATTTTAAATGATTAAGCGATGAGTTTTAACTGAAAAAAGAGTGGACGATTCAGTAGCACTAGCCTGAGGATATATACCTGGGTTTTGTGTTGCAAACAAAGCTCCAGCCGACACAGAAGTGACAAGAAAATTACACAAGCAATCTCCTCGAAAAGCTAGCCATCTTGTTGAGGCCTTCCATAAAATCAGGGCTGACGTATTCTTGTCTTGATACCTGAAAAATGACCAAAACATTGATGTGTTCTTCTTACAGGCCCTGTGTCTCAGCATTAAGGTCCATTGTACTACGTTGAGCCAACCATTCCACTCAAAATTGCCTTAATCTCAGCTCAAATTAAAAAAAAAAAGAAATGAAAAGAGAGAACCTAACGTAATTAGTCTAAACTATACACAAAAAAACTAACCTTCAAACTATCTTTTTAGCCCCTCCCACCCCTGCCATCTCGGTCAAAAAACTAAAATTTTGTAACAATATGGAGAAAATATTGAATAAATACCCCTTAACAGCCGAGTTCGAGGTCCATACTGCTAGGTACCGACTGAATTTTTTCCGATGGATTTCATGCCCCGAGCAAGAACTGCTCAGGACATAAATCCGATCGGAAAAATACAAGGTTCCCTAACTTTCATGACAGACGGTGAAAACGAGGTTGGTTGTTTCTTATATCTCAGGGTTAAAATAGAGGGAGAAGACTTCAAAAAAGTTTTAAAATTAAGGGGGCCGTACGGTGAAATGATTCCCTGCAGTTTTGATCAGTTCAATTTTTACCATCCCTGGTATTCAATATATTAATCAAATAATCATCGCAATTGAATTGTCTACATTTCACAACGTCTCCCCTTTCCATACTTATGCTCAGTGTCTAAAACGATAACTTGGAGAGAAATCCTCTGCGGAATGCAATGTATCATTCAATGCAAGGTGAGAGATTTTACAACTCGTGATAATGTCGATTTACACTAGAGGCTACTCACCTATAAAATGTTTGTAGAAAGTTTTCTTCCATTCCAGATGATCTTATCACGTCTAATCCAGCCATAGTATCAGCAAGAAGGGAATACACTGGACTGCATGTTACAGCTTCAAGCCGCCTGATCTCTCGAGCGGACTTCAAATAATATTTAGTCAGGTAGATAAACAGTACTGTTAATGGAGTAGAAGTAATAAAGAGCCAAACATTGGATACTGCTGAAAGAATGGTGGCACCGAGAAAGTAAAGACATAATTGAATGGCAAACAGAAACTGTCCTGGAAGCAGGTCATCCATGCTACCGATATCTTTGGAGAAACGGTTTAAAATGCGCCCAACTGGATTAGTGTCAAAAAATAATACTGGTGCTTTGAGAACTGCGTTTGTCATCTGGTCATGAAGGTTTCTTGATGCTCTCAATGCAGTGACATAGAAACAAAACGAAGAGACGACAGTAATAAGCAAGGAAACAATAGCTATTGATCCGTACACCGAAAGAGTGATATAGTTCTTTTGCTGTTCAAATGGCATTTCTGTCATCCTCGAGACCCACCAGAAGGGTGCTATCCACAACACTGAGAAGAGACAAAACATTCAATGGCGAGTATAAATTTCTCGACAAAAGACTCTCATAAATAGTTTTAAAGCTAAACGATGTTTCGCCACGGCTAACTTCATTGATTTGCTGAAGAAGGCGAGTTTGATAAGTGATCGTCTTTGTCACCATGATGATAAAAAAGGTTTATATTAATTGATAGCTTTTTGAAATTTAGAATGATGTGACGAAATCGTGAAGTTGTACCATCCTACATGATTCGGATCGTACTTCTAGGCCATGGATTATCCCAACCTTTTAAAAATTATCAAGCGATTCACAAGTACATATTACTTCGATCAAGACAGATCACTTTTATTCAAAGGAATTTTAGACAATACTAAAGATGATTTGAGCCGGTGAGGTTCCTGCCATAATCGTGGAAAGTTCCAATTATTTCCGTGGCTTGGGTCCTAAAAATAAACTTCAAGTGATCATTGCTTACCTGGAACAAAAGCCAACAAAACGGCAAGGCTTGCTATCATGATAGTTGATAATGCAGCTCTGAAATATTTCCAGTACAACAACAACTTCACACTACCAATCATTCTGTCCTCCGCATCATCTGTGAGATCTACTCTCTCGCACTCTGTTTGAGGGACAGTCATTGATTTGTGAGTGTCTTTCCAAGAGACTGAAGCCATTTCAAGATCATTTTTCTCTAAGCTGGGGTCGCCTTTGGCTTCACACTGAAAAGAGCGGAGGCCCGTGCCGTGTTGAAATACCTGACCATATGTACCTTTACCCACAACGGAACCGTTCTCAAGCACCACAATGCTGTCAGTCCTTTTCAGGAACTGTAACTGATGAGTAGCCAGAATACGTATTCTTCCGCTTAGAAACTCCTTGATACACCTTTCGAATAGATGTTTACCGACTTTGGCATCTACTGCGCTGAGTGGATCATCCAATAAGTAAATGTCCGCATCACTGTAAATTGCCCGTGCTAGACTGACTCGAGCACGCTGACCACCGCTCAGGATGACTCCGCGTTGGCCAATTTCCGTTAGATCGCCTTTTGGAAAACGTTTAATATCTTTCTCTAGGTCACAGACCATGACAACTTCATTGAACTTTTCTGCAACAAACCGTCTCCCAAAGACAATATTTTCTCGCACTGTGCCCGAATAAACCCAAGGAATTTGGGATACGAAAGCTATTTTTCCAATACAAGAAACACGACCAGATGATACGGGAAGTTCGCCCAGAATACTAAGTAGTAAAGTTGTTTTTCCGCTTCCAACTGGCCCTGTCAAGCCCATAAGCTGCCCATCAGCAACTTCTAACGAGACATTTTGCAACGAAGGAAGTTCCGACGTTTTGCTCCAAGAACACGAAACTTTGTCCAGGGTAACCTTTGGCAGATGGTTGTCGGTTATCGGTTTAAGCTTTCGAGCACCAACTAAGACCGGTTTTCCATTTTTAAAGCTATCAATTCTGACAAAATCCGATCGCTTTCTTTGGTTTTTAAAGGACATTATTTTATCTTTGTGATCTCTTTGCATCTTTGACGTGCAGTTTATCTCCAGTAACCTCTGCATTCTGCTGCATGCCGTTCTTGCGTCGGCAATGAAGCGCAGTGAATAGACAAGGAATATCGTCACCACCAGTTTAGTGTTACCTAACACGGACAGCAGTGTAAAAGCCTTGAACGAGGTCAGTATATTCCCTGTAAGGAGCAGCGTCACGACTGAAATAAAACCTGCAATCGTGGAGCTGGTGAAGTACAGTGCGTAGGTACTGGAGATGAAGAATCCTCGTATACGAACCAGAGATATCTCTTTCCTGTGGAGAATACATTGAAGAAATGAAATTCGTGCATGTGATTGTTTCTCAACTATCTGCTATTTCATTCCTTTATGGTCGGACTATCTCCATGTTTAATCGATGGATGAAAATCTACAATTACGTTTCCACACGAAATGCATGAACAGTGCATCTGTAAAATTATATTTCATCGACTGATTAATCAAGGGCTAAACACCTTGAGATCTTTTAAGCTCTGCACTTAACAACGTGTTCACGAGAGCAGCAGGTAGTCGTAATTCATGCCATCTCACCGATTTCAATGAAAATTCGCCAGTTCAAAGGATCTACGCCAAAACTCAAAATGACAAACTGGTTTCTGCTTTGGTTATTTACAGGGGAAGATAGACCACCCTCCCGGTTTTTCTAGGTTATCACTAAGAAATTGCCTCAAAATAGGTAAAATGTAAGAAGCTCTTAGTGCAACTGTATTTAACAAATTACTTTGACGGCGTGCATACGTATGGGTACACCCTTATTAAATGTACGATACAAGTTTCAATCGATTTGATTGGCGTTTTGTCAATCAACAGAGGTGAATAAATTAGTGTGTTTTTACGATTATAGATTCACTCAAAAATTTGGTAACTTTAAGGTTAAATATCTCTCCTGGCCAGAAAGCTACAATACTAATTTGAATGTCCCTTTCTAGTCCATTATTTCATCTCTGAAAATCATTAAAAAAATCTTTGGACACTACACTATCATATTTTTGCGCAGAAGGCCTTTTGAAATCTGCAACTTTGAAAGCTTCTCTCAGCTACGCCCGGTCACGCAATTCTAGCTGTAAGCAGTTATTTGGGTAAGTATACCATCATTTTCTAGCTCGTTAAACAAGATAATTAGTCAAGGAAGCTACGAAATGTAAGCAACTATCCAGATTCTTGGTAGAAATTGGAAAATTGCACGTTTAAAGAGAAGCATGTAGGTGAAATATTGATGGGAGGGGCGTACCGTTTCTCCCTTCTGTCGTTTATTTTGGAGATTTGCCGAAAATAGGCAAATATGGCTTTCTTACGGCAATAGACATTTATTAGTCGTTGATTTGTTTGTTTATTATCTCAGTTTATAATCATGAGATTGTAACAGGAGAGGAAATTTTAAAGTCACATGCCGCATTCTTGTTGATATACAAGTTCTCGAGTGCAACAACTTCGGCTTTTATATACAGTGGATGACGAGAAACTCTGCTCTCTCGCTTGAAAGGAGATATCAATGGCCCAATCAAGTTCATATATTGCGTTATTTCTCCAGAGAAGAAAAGTCTACGCCATCGTCAAAAGATTATCAAACTTGCTGATAAGAGCGAGGCCGGTTGGCTGGCTGTTAAAGAATAGCAAACCGAGGAGCTCGTGAGTGACTCAGAGGACGAGAAGGGGATCAAAAAAGCGCAAGAAAGAGCTCTAAAGCAGAAGAAACAAAATGCCTTTAAAAGAACTGAGAAAGCCAAGAATTCGTTTAACGCTCCCAGTTCTCGCTCTGGCGACGATAGGAGACTTTTTCGAGGTATGCTCATTGCCCTTTCTTTGATTTTCAGCGTGGCAGGCAATTGCTCTCACTCTGCCTGCCTTATAGTTTGTGTCTATTTGTATGCGTCAGCGTTCTGGAGAAGGAAAATAGTTTTCCTGCAGACGAACGTAGTAAGGGAGAAGGAAAGTGACCTTTCATAATTGTCAAGCCCTTTTTCAAGGTGACACCACCAGAATGTACTAAAAAAACCTTCATCATTACAACTGCCTGGTTTTAGTGGGCAAGTTTTATTTGCATCTGCCATTATTTTCCCTGAATGTTATGGCCTTTCCTGCGTGAATGAGCAAGGCAAATGTTACATGGCACTCTTGGGGGTTTGGCGTTGCGCAGTGTCGGGCTTAGGTGTGTAGGTCTCGTGTAAAACATTTCTTTACGCTAGCAAAATATGCTTGTGCTACTTTTTTTATCACCATGATTCAACCAATATTTTTTGGGACGGAAACTTTTGTAAAAGATAAAGTAGACACGTTACGTGTACGAGTCCGTAATGTGTTTGAGGGTTAAAGATGTTGTCGTGACCCCAAACACATCCAAACGCGTTCATGTAACGTCCGAAAAATGTCACGCACGTACAAAACCTTAGGCACACCTTGCGTCGTTATGGATGCCTTGTATTTGCTTTACCAAGTCTGTTACACCCAAACACATCACGTACTCATGCATGTAACGTCCCAAAAATGTCACTGATGCACAAAGTCCTGGGAACACCTTGATGCTTGCTTCACACTATGCGTACAGGTGGAAAATGTATATTTAAATAAGTAAGATTTGCCATACTTATAAATACTCCTCGATGAAATCTGCTGTTAGACGAAACGCGTAGGAGATTAAATCAAGTATGGTCACAAATTTATCATTCAAAAAAAGGTTTCGATTAAAAAACAAAATAAAACAAAACAAAACTGTCATCTGGCTCCCAAGCCGGGTGGAGTCAAGGGCTGCTTTGCAGCAGTTTTTCAAGTTTAGCCATCCGCGCAAACAATGATCAAATATACCATGACCGGCGTACAGGCATTGAACAACTTCTGGTACGAGAATGGAGCCTTGAGAATGTGGCGGGTTTATGATGTTGGAGGTGAAAAGTTTTCTGGCGCAGACCAGGTGGTACGGTTTGGAACACCCCAAGGTCCCATTAGGTCCCTCACAATGGAAAGCTTCAGCAACCCAAACGTAGAAGCAGGTGGTTATCTGCATCCTGCGCAGATGTCTGAACCTGGGCCATCACTGGAACTACCCAGTCCGTCGCAGGCTGAAGAAAAAAGCTAGATATTTCTTGTCAAGAGGAGGGGTGCATCATGGTGTTTCAGTAGTTCGCTTCCCTCCAAAAGCACCTTGACATCGGTAATCACTGGGTGAAGCTGGCGAAAGAATCCGCCTACGACAGGATCAAGAGAAAATGGATGGAGGCTGTCCGTTCCGTGGTTGTTGGCTGCTACGTTCACGGTCAGACCTCACCCAAAGATCCGGACGAACAATCCCAGGTGGACCTAGCACGAGCCCCTCGGAAAAGACGGAAATTAGTTGCCTTCTCTCAGAAAGCAAACAATCATCTCGTAGACGTGTTCTGGACAGGAGAGGAAACTGGCAAAAAGGCAACAGCTTTAGATGTGGCTTTCCAAATGAAGAATTTAAAAAACGACACTGGCCGGAAAATGATCTCCAGGACTGAGTAGCTGACGGAGCAGCAGATAGGTCGATACTTCAGCCGACTATCTGCCATAACCAGAACTGGTTTACTGCCGAGGTCCCCCGCTGTAAGCATGACTGAGGACGAAGAAGCTGATGCGGATGACCCAGCCTCAGATGTTAAAACTGACCGAACAAGGCAGAAGATGAGGAGGAACCTTGAACTTTAGATTATTCATTTGTCCTTTTACAGTTGCCAGGTGCTGGAGGTAGATTTTTTTATCAATTGTGCATCATAATTCGTTGTTTGATTTGCAAGCAAAAAGAGCTCAGCTAATCGTGAAAATTTATGGCCATTTTTTAATTTACAGTTAGCCCGATTCAGACTCTCTAGGAGTCCATATCTGATTCAATTTACGCAACTTTTTAGCATATGTGAAGTGGGAAAATTTGGTCGAAAACCTCAGGGTAGAGCACAGCTACCATTAGGTTACTAAAAATAGATCTTTGCCTCTCGCTTTTCGTTCAAATTTATTGTCATGCTTCCGAAAAAAAAAACATCTCTTTGGGATTTTTTTCATCACTACCTAACTTGAATGGAAACTTATTGATCAAAATATTGCGGCCTCATTCTTTAAGTCACGCAGTTTAAGATCGAGCGTGTGAGAGATGCGTATTTTACTCCTGTTGTTACAGCACGTTTAAAAAAAATGCAGATTTCCTTTGATCAATAAGCAAGCAAATAGCAAGAGATCTGCAGAACTTCTAAATTTCCTTTCAAGTGAGAAGGCAGAGCTTCTCGTCTGTACTGCAAACGGAAACTTGTATGTCAACAAGAATGCGGCATGTGACTTTAAAACCTCCTCTCCTGTTACAATCTCCTGTAAACTGTGATAATCAACAAACAAATCAAAGACTAATAAATGTCTATTACCGTAAGAAAGCCATGTTTGCCTATTTTCGGCGAATCTCCAACATAAACGACAGAGGGGAGAAACGGTAAGACTCTCCTAGCAATATTTCGCCTACATGCTTCTCTTTAAACGTGAAATTTTCCAATTTCTACCAAGAATCTGGATAGTTGCTTACATTTCGTAACTTCCTTCACTAATTATCTTGTTTAACGAGTTAGAAAATGATGATATACTTGTCTAAATAAATGCTTACAGCTAGAATTGCGTGACAGGTGTAGTTAAGAGAAGCTTTTAAAGTCGCACATTTTGTAGCGTTTACGGCGACCAAAAATCTAAATTCTCGAGTTCAAGGGAGTGTCGCTGCAAAACGTGGTTAACGAGGTGTTTGGGGCTATTTTACAGATCGAAATGACAAACCAAAGTTGACCGTTCGCACGAATCTTTATTCTTGAAAGGCAATGGACCACGAACCACAATCAACGATGGCAATAACGATTATTCTCACAGTCAATCAATCTATAAAACAATCGATCGTAAACTGAAACAACAATACAACGAAGTTCTATCAATCCAATGAAAAGCCGCGGAATACATAATCAAAGAATCGCATGTCAAATACTGGACTCTAACGTCGATAACGAGATTAACAATACAAGTAAAACAGAACGAAAGTTTCGATACAAATTAAAAGAATTTGGGTGGCTGGTAAACAGCCCATTGTTCTATCTAAATGATGGGCGTTCACTGACTCGCATTTGGCACGAATTTGGCCTTTAAATCTTAAATCCATAGAGAAAATTGCAATGTTTGTTTGTACATTGTCGCCCAACACTGAAAAGACTAGAAAGGAAAAAACAAAGTTACAAAGGTACTCACATATTGGTCCCGCTTGTGCCAGAGGTTGAGAAAACGAAAGGGCGAAAGTTTACCAAGACTATTCAAACTTACAAAGAACTGATTAAAGGGACGCTTAAGTTGCGTTTTATACATGCGCTTGGTGACGCTGAAAGGTCCGATTACAAAACCAATAGAAATACAGAAAAACAGATAAGTATTGTAACAATGTACGTATCTAAGATCATTCTGAAATTAGTGAACTAATCAATAATCAATCAAAAAATGAGCCTTCTGGCTAATGTCCTTAACAGATTTCAAAAGGCATTCCGCACAAAAATATGGTAGTTTCCAAAGATTTTTTTAAATAATTTTCAGAGATAAAATAATTGACTAGAAAGGGGCATTCAAATTTGTGTTAAAGCTTTCTGGCAAGGGGAGATATTTAACCTCAAAGTTACCAAATATTTGAGTGAATCCAAAATTGTAACAACACACTAATTTATTCACCTCTGTTGATTGACAAAACGCCAATCAAATCGATTGAAACTTGTATCGTACATTTATTGAGGATGTTCCCATAAGTATGCAAGCCGTCATAGTAATTTGTCAAATACAGTTGCAGTAAGAGCTTCTTACATTTTACCTATTTTGAGGCAATTTCTTAGTGATAACCTAGAAAAACCGGGAGGGTGGTCTATCTTCCCCTGTAAATAACCAAAGCAGAAACCAGTTTGTCATTTTGAGTTTTGGGGTACATCCTTTGAACTGGCGAATTTTCATTGAAATCGGTGGGATGGCATGTATTACGACTGCCTGCTGCTCTCGTTAACACGTTCTTAAAGCACTTGCCAATTGGACTAAAGGGAAGATCGATTATTTTCGATTTAAGAAATATCTGTGATCCATAATTACTTTAAGGTAGAGGAATTCATGTCCACTAATTGGCAAGCTTATGATATATTTCTTAGGAAAACAAAAAAACTCCCTAACCTTCTAATTTGTGCAACTAGATCTCTGAAGTTCCATTCCCAGGCGTACATTTTCACCACACGGACACCAGAAATGATCTCTTTCATTATTTTCAGCCTCTCGTCAGTTACTGCAGCAGATTGGTGGCGTATTTCCCCAGCTTTACGAGCTATCAATGATCCGTAAGCGATGACAACAAGAAAAAAGGAAACTCCCAATAGCGCTTGCCAGGCCACTAAGTACCATACCATAGCCAAGGAGATAATGAGGTCTAAAAGGGCAAATGAAAATGCATACAAGATGTAACCCAGCTCCTCAATAGTTTGAGCATCGTTGGAAACAAGATTGATAGTGTTCTCGGAAATTGAGTCTTCTAGGGTGCATCTCTGACTGTTGAGAATCTGGCAAAGATAAAGGGAAACAATGAAAATATTATAGTTGGAAACAGTAACAGCGCTTTTTCTTCTCGAGCACAGCATCAGTTCCTTGAATGAGAAGGATCCTCTTAAAGGGATGTCATCTTCATCTCCGCCATTGGTACATGTGTTTATTCTTAAATGTACTGTTCGCATGTTTGAAATTTCAAAGAATGACCCAACCGTTCGGGATTCCTCTTTGATCGTGTTGAAATTCTACGACAGACACCGCCAGTTCGTTTAGAACTCCGTAGACTGGCTGTGGACTCAAAGCAGCACTCGTGGTTTAGAACTAGATAACAATGCCCCTCCGTATGGTGCAAAAATTAATTTGTGGATGCAGGATGCCTTCTGACGTTTCTCCTAATTTTTCAAACCAGTCATGAAGAGGAGGAATATAGAAAAAGAAAAGAAGAAGTAGCCGAGTAAGCGACCAGGACGCTGCGCAAGATTATTCGACATGGCGGAGTTGGTAATCTAATTAAGAGCACATGACAACAATTTCTAAAAGTTTGTGGGTCATACGAATCTCGAACACTTACAGATCATAACAGCATAACCACTTAGTTGTGGCAGGTCTTACACCAGTATTACAGTGCGTATTTGGTGAAGAGCTTTAGCATCGGTGACGAATGAGACTACGAGAACGGCTGGAGGTCCTTTCGTGACACTGTTAAGTTACTGCGCATGCGCTTGTTTAACATGCTGTCGTCCTATAGTCCTCGTAAACAGAACTCGGGAAAGGAGAGCAATTAATTCTACCTTTGTAAAATAGCGGGGAGTAAACCCGAAGTTTACAGCGAGCTCAGGTTAGTTTTACAGATTTGATTACTTAGAGACATTAAACCCTTGTATTCTAACAATTTATGAATAAATTAGTGATCTATCTTTTCTGGGAAATTCGACACTACGATCTCAGAAGTTGTCACGAAACAGACGCTACTTCATAAATAACTCAGTTCACGAAGGTTGTCATGGATCCTCCATGCAACAAAATCTCATGGAAAACAGATTCGCCAATATCACTGAACTAGAAAATTCAATCGCAGTCATTAGCGATAACTTCCAAAATCACTATTTTACCCACCTTCTTATACAAGAGTCCTATCACGGCAACTTTAAGTCTTATTGCTAAAACCTCCATCTTAAATTCGGCCTGGCTCATCACAACCGTTCTCATAATGGTGACCAGAGAAATACCAATGACAAAGGGCAAAGATGTCTTGTAACTGATTCCTGATCCTGTTGAAATACTTCTCAAGAAGTACCATATCAACAGAGGTAGTGCATGGAATGTCAGCGTGTAACAAAGCCTCAGGAATGCCAAAATGATGTAATCTCGGCGGGAAATGGTTCTCATCATGGCCCTCCACAAGCGAGGCTTCGTTCCTTGGTGTGCAGTTCCTCTTTGCTCCGCAAGCCATTCTCGTTCTAGTTCAGTCACTAGTGTTTCTGCTTTATTAGAAGTTCCTGCCGGGAATAACAAGCTTTCGTCCAGGGGTTGTTTACTACCGAGCTTGAGAATATCATTCAACCAAGAGAAAGTTATCAGCGAGAAGAAACTCGCCTTTTCTCTTGGATTTGCATCAGGGATATCTTCCATGGTGACTTTTTCTACGCTTATACCCTCTGTCAAAAGAAAAATTTTAATTTTTTGTAAATTGCATAGAAAGGATTGACAAGTTTTTGTTTTGTAAAAGGTGTCCTCAACCGCCTTCTACAGAACTGATGTCCCCGCATTATTATGTGGACCAAGAGACCACAAATTTACTCCTTTTATCTCAAAGATCTCTGTCCCACGCGCTCTGAGAAACACGCACACGTAAGAAGTAACTATAGATGCACAAATGAAAGGAGTGTAGGTTTAGCTGTATCTTAACCGGTCTCGAGTACATTAAATTTTCCTAACGAAGTATAATATCTGCAAATTTCTCACTAACACCAAAGAGTCAACTAGATCGGCAAGTGGATGAGAGACTATACGTCTATTTTAAACGGTAACTAGCATTACTACATCGTTTAGCAGTGTCCGTGGGCAAGATGAAGTGAACCTTGTGTTCTGATTGGCTACCAGAGTGGGCAAGATGAGCCTCTCTTGCCCACTCGGGGTTTACCCTTATTGATCCCGCGCATGAAAAAAAATAGAATTAGAACCAAGTTTGTAATTCTTGGATGATTTCGGCCATTGAAACGCAAAAAAAATGCAGAGAATAGTCAAAACAAAGAAAACAGAAACGACTCTCCTGAGTTTGTTGTCCTACAAACACAGTTGGCTTTTTTTCCCGGCTCTCGAGATAAGTCATTCTTAATTCTTAATAGAGCGAAATCTTTTTGCAATCCTTTATTAACCATTCTTGCTCGGTCAAGATGGCTGGATATGAGCCTCGTTCTTTTTTCGCATATTTATGGACCTCGACTTCGTCTCGGCCCATAAAAGTGCAAAAAGAAGAACTCAGCCAATATCCAGCCATCTTGACCTTATGCTTGGTTAATAACTCATGTGTACCGTGCGATGCAATGTATTGTTTTCTAAACCTTACCAGGTTAGGATCCAAAATCTGTCACAAGTTCCTAGCAATTCACCATCACACCCTTAAACGACAGCCATTGAAGTTCATGGTATCGTAACGCACCATTGTTACCTGTATTCTTCGACAAAACACTCAAACAGCCAATTCAAAAGATTTTTTGGTAATAGTTTTCACTCCTGATGTTTTTGAATCGCCTCGATAACATTTGTTAATTTTTTTTTACAATCGTCTTCAGTAGGAAAACCCAGGTAAGGAAGGAGAAGCCATCTACACTCTGAAGATTGGACTGTCACTGTTTTGAGGCAGTAGAGTGAAAATAAATGCCCGTTTAGCTCTCTCACTGATAACCTTAAATCAGTGATTAATCCGATAACAGTCACGCTAGACGAAAGCAGACCTTTGTTCTCGTAACATAAGACCCAATTTAGCAGAGCAGAATATATAGTTTAACGCGATAATGAAAGCTCCTCATTGCGTTCATACAATCATGAATAACTTAAAGTGGACAAAACTAGGTATCAACGCAAAAGAAACGGGCGTTTTATCATATTCAAATGTTTATAAAGAACGAAGAAAAAAAATCATGAAAATAATAGATGTATATATTAAGTCACAAGGTAAGCCTACCACTGCTGTATTCAAATGGTAATTTGTTTTTTCGGACCCAATGCGTAATCGATCATTTCTGCCGCCCTCGGGCATTTTAAAAAATCAATCTACTTAGCAAAATAAAATATTTCACTCTTCGTTTTATTTTAGTGGGAATAAGCTTCACATCGATTCCGAAGTCACGAATTGGTGAACATTCGTCCAAAACATTCAGCTGAATGCAAACTTTTTGCTCATTCCCTTTTGCCTGTTGTAAGATTTGCAGTGTAAAATTTAAATGTTTTTACACTCTCGTAATTATCTTATAACTCATTGCTGGTATACAAACATAATAATTAGAATATAAAACGCCTCACCGCGTTGGATATTTCGCTGCCCCGATACCCAAAGGTCCCACAATACAGCACCTTACGGAAGCCACACGTACCGATTGCGTAACCAACTGATCACATGAAGAGGTCAAATATCCATTCTTATGAATTACTTGTGTTAATCGACCATGTGCACATCAACAACAAGTTACTTACCAAAATATACATAAGCAAAGTCAATTATTTTAAACGAAGTTCGTGGAAACTGCACACTTTGGCTTTCACAATTGTGATTCAAGGGCTAATCAAGCTGGATGCTTGCCGCTAAAATCGTCCTCTTTAAAACAAAATACCGAACTGTTCATAGCCCTTTTGCCGTTCCCGGCGCCATATTAAATTTGTAACCGCGCAAACATGATAGCGAGGTTAGTGTTGAGTCGCCTTGCGAGTTCTAGTGAGAGTTTAGTGAAATGTGGTGGTGCTCTGTCCTTTTCATTGAGATATTTCGACAACCAACGATACTTTCCCTACGCAGGATATTCCTCCTTCTTCTTCGAAAAGAAGAGGAAGACACTGTGCCGCTTTTTGGTTGTGCTAATAGCTATTATGACACAACAGGCAACCCAACAGGTCTGCATTTCTTCTCGTTTCCGAATGACTTCCAGCAATGAATCAGATGGTGCAATCTCCTGAAGCGCCAGTATGGAAAGGACGGATTCTTCATCACAAAATCAACTTCTTTGTGCTCAGAACATTTCGAAAAAGAAGACATGCGAAAAAACGTGGGCAGGTCGCTGGAAATTGGTGAAAGGTTTATGTTTGTACGGTTGTTTTGTTGCTTAGATACCGAAAGAAAATGCCTGCTTTGATTTTCGGTATTGAAGTCTTTATGCTGGGATTTATTTTTTTTTTGGGGGGGGGGGTTTCTCCTTATTAAAAAGGTGATATTTATATTTCTTTGTGCACTGTGGTCTTATACGATATCTGTGAACTGAATGTGAAATTATAAAATTGTAATGTACAATTAAAATGTAGTTATAAATTTATAAAATGATGAGTTTAATTATTATATATATGGGCAGAACCATCTCGATTTAACTGGTCAGTACCGAGAAAACTATGGAAAATGCCTGCTAAAAGGGTCCCAGTAGCAACTGTGACAACTCAAGGAGAGTCATTTGAAGTTGAACAGGAATTATTTCACCAAGAAGTTAAAGCACCTGTGTCAACTGTCAATGCTGCTTCACCTTCACCAGCTCAAATTTAATGCTCAAATTGATTTAGGTGTAATCTTGCCTTACATTAAGAAATATTAATATTAATGTTGTTAGTACTCAGGGAAAAAAGATGATGTTGGGCTTGTGAAATCAAGATAAGGTACCATTGTACATTGTGTAAATAAGGGAAGTGATTGGCATGACAATAAGATGCGAGTTAAACTACGTCTTTATGGGAAGGAGCTTCAAAATTCTGTTCTTCAAACATAACATTTCGAAGAGCCTATTGACAATAATTAACATTATTATTCACAGAAAAAAAAAATAAACAGTTCTGTACAGTCTAAAATAATCCTAGTTGTTGCATATTGAGCAAACTCTTGCAGCATATTCTTGTGAACAAGTTCTTGTGCTGGAAATGGGAAAGGTTCTTTCAGCTCCATGTAGTTAAGATTAATCCATGTGATGCAGATTCTGGACACCAGGCTCTTGCTGATCCCGAATCTATCAGCAAGATCTTGTACAAATAACTCAGCCTTTAGTCTCATAAGTATGAGCAAAAATTCATCCAAGAATGACAGTTTCTTGAAGGCCCCAGCTTACTTCTGTTATCATCTGTTTGGTATGGCTGACTCTCTTTCGACAATTTCTCTCCTTTCCAGTACTGCATCTTTGCCAGCATTGGTTCAATAAAATTATAGAAGCTTATGAGTGCTCCATAGTTTGGGAATCCAGTATAAAATAGAACCGCAGCCTCATCATCTTTAATTTTGTCAATTGAAAATTGGTACGCCAATAAATATCCCTCTCATTTTCAACTTCACTTAGTTTTTCTTTCAAGTCAGCTAATTGTACTTGCAGTAGCTCTATTTCCCGTTGCAGCTTAAGGACATCTGATTGTTGCAGGGCTGGTGAAGATGAAGCAGCATTGACAGTTGACACAGCTGCTTCAACTTCAAATGACTCTTCTTGAGTTGTCACAGTTGCTACTGGGACCCTTTAAGCAGGCATTTTCCGTGGTTTTTTCGGTACTGACTAGTTTAATCGAGATGGTTCTGCCCATATATATAATAATAAACTCATGATTTTATTAAATTTTTAATTTTACATTTTAATATTACATTATAATTTTATAATTTTACGTTCAGTTCACAGATATCTACAAGACCACAGTGCACAAAGAAATATAAATGTCACCTTTTTAATAAGGAGAGAAAAATCCCAGCATAAACACTACAATACCGAAAATCAAAGCACCATTTTCTTTCGGTATCCAAGCAACAAAACAACCGTGCAAACATTATAAACCTTTCACCAATTTCCAGCGACCTGCCCACGTTTTTTCTCATGTCTTCTGTTTTGAAATGTTCTGAGCACAAAGAAGTTGATTTTGTGATGAAGAATCCGTCCTTTCCATGCTGGCGCTTTAGGAGATTGCACCATCTGATTCACTGCTGGAAGTCATTCGGAAACGAGTAGAAATGCGGACCTGTTGGATTGCCTGTTGTGTCATAATAGCAATTAGCACAACAAAAAAGCGGCACAGTGTCTTCCTCTTCTTTTCGAAGAAGAAGGAGGAATATCCTGCGTAGGGAAAGTATCGTTCATATCGTTCATTGTCGAAATATCTCGATGAAAAGGACAGAGCACCACCACATTTCACTAAACTCTCACTAGAACTCGCAACGCGACTCAACACTAACCTCGCTATCATGTTTGCGCGGTTACACATCCAATATGGCGCCGGGAACTGTAAAAAGGGCTATTGAGCCTCGTTCATTCCTGAATTCTGGAGGTTGGACCACACATCGTAGAGTTGATATAACTAGCATTGCAACGTTTATCACGATCCGAAAGCGAAAATGAAGGCCGAAACAAATGACTTACCTATCAAACATCACTCGCAAATTGGCATTCGTTGTGTTACAGAATGGTTATCAATTCAAAGTTTCCGGTTCACTAATCATGATTATGATCATTCTAGACACTTTATTTGCATATCCGCACGGCGATGGACTTTGGTTTGGCATTTAACAATAACAGTGACAATAACATTTATTATTTGTATTGCACCTTTTCTATAAAATATTCAAAAGCGCATCACAACAGTAATTAATAACTAAAATTATACAATTCTCTCTATAAAAATCATAAACTATATTTATTTATTTACATTGAATTAATGAAAGATAATTACAAATAAAAATATAGATATACTAAGATAACTGAAATGATTCCTTAAATAAATATGTCTTAAGTAAAATCTTAAAAAATTCTAAGTTCGTTGCTTCGCGCGCGGACCTTGGCAGCATATTCTATAGGAAAGGAGCAGCAATCAGGAAAGCTCTGTCACTCAATGTTTTCTTAGTTTTCACACTTGGTCTTTCCAGCAAACGACCATTATCGTTGCGCCTCAAATGGTAGGACGAAGGCCGTTGAATACTAATTAAATCTGAAAGGTACTGAGGTGATAGGCCATGCAGATATTTAAAAGTTGTCAAGAGTATCTTATGATGTATCCTGAAGCGCATTGGTAACCAATGTAGTTCAGCGAATAGAAGTGTAATATGACAGAACTTGTGCGCACGATATACAAGTCTCGCACTCGCATTCATAACACGTTGCAATTTCATAATTTGATATTCTGGGATTCCGTACAAAAGGCTATTACAATAATTCAGTCTACTACTAATAAAAGCATGAACTAATTTCTCAGTAGATTCCCTGGATAAATATTTCCTGATATGACGTACATTGTATAAATGATAGAAAGCGCTGCTACAAGTCTTTGTAATGTGAGCTCCCATATCCAGATGCGTATCGAACCATGTGCCTAGATTGCGCGCAGAGGCTACAGGAGAGACTTGAGTCTGCCCAATCTTGATGCTTTGGATTGAAACTTTTGAGAGCTGCTGACGTGTACCTATAATCAGGAACTCAGTCTTGTCATCATTGAGCATCAGCTGATCCTCCCTCGTCTATGCTCGGACATCGCAGATGCACTTTTGCATGGCTGATACAGCATCGACTCCACTGGAAGAGTCGGAGGGCTTAAATGACAAATACAACTGTGTATCGTCGGCATAAGTATGGACGGAGGGCAGATGCTGTTTAAGAATCTGGAACAGCTTACTCACATAGGTGGTAAATAAAAGCGGGCCAAGGAACGACCCTTGAGGAACTCCACACTTCAGATCAAAAGGCTTTGACAGAGTTCCGTTGATAGACACTTGCTGCGATCTGCCCTTAAGGTAAATCTCAAACCATGAAAGTACTTTCCCCCGCAATCCAATTGTTGACCTCAATCGTTCCAGAAGGATCTCATGTTCAACGGTGTCGAATGCAGAGCTTAGGTCGAGAAGCACCAGCAGCGTAACTTGACCTCTATCCATCGCCATTAGGAGATCGTTCTTCACCTTAAGTAGTGCGGTTTCCGTGCTATGATGTTGGCGGTAAGCACTTTGCAACTCTGGAAACGAACCATTGACTAGCATGTGCTCTTGTAGTTTTCTTGTCGCTTTCTTTGCGAGTTTGGACGTGAACTGTAATTTACTCACCGGCCGAAAGTTCTTGTTTGTCAACTGAAGACCAGATTTTTTGAGCAAAGGATGCACTATTGCCCTTTTCCAGTCATCTGCGAAGTAGCCTTTCTCCAGTGATGCGTTCACCATCCTACAATTACAATTACAATTTACAATTACAATTTATCACTCATAGAGCGCTATTTACAATGACAGATCAACAGCGCTTTACAATCAATCCTACCCCGCCCATCCCACCCCAGGGGAGGACATCCATCACACAGTAATCTCGTGCGTGGGAAATTAACGTCTCTTACCCCTAACCCTGTAGGAGACGGGACCTCCATTTATTCGTCCTTATCCGAGAAGACTAGAATATCTAACCATTTCTTGATGTTATAGAAAGGTAGCATATTCTTCTCAATTATTTTACGACCTTGAGTGTTGGTCCGGCCGGGGCTCGAACCCTCGACCTCCCGCACAACAGTCCAGCGCTCTGTCCATTGAGCTAACCGGGAGGCGGTTAGCTCAATGGAAGTAACTAATCACTGGAAGTAACTCCTCTATGCAACCCAACAAGATCGATGAAGGAAGAGGGTCCAGAGCACATTTCTTCATAGAAGCCACAGCCAACTTCCTTACAGCCTCTTCAGAGAGAGGCTGAAACTCTGATGACGTTACAAAGTCATCACTACTCGATCCACGAGGCACCCGCACAGTAACCGCGGGAAAGACAGTGTCACCAGCTAGCTTTGATCTAATAGCCACTATTTTATGGATGAAGTATTCGCCCATCTCATTTGCAAGAACAGAGGCGTCAGTGTGAGGTGGCAAAGACTTGTCCGCTTGCAGATTTAGTAGGCTCTTGCTAGCCCGGAACAGCTTTGACTGGTCAGCACTGTTCTTGTCAATGAATTCCTTGTAATAAGTACATCTAGCTTCATTCATCAAGTGTATGACATAATTACGCTTTGCTTTAAATACTTCAAGATCTGCTTGGAGACCACTTGCCCTCCATCCTCTCTCGGCCTTCCTCCTGTCCCTACGAGCCTGAATTATACCTTTATAGAACCACGGGGGCCTGGGTCGAGTGAAGACACGACGAGAACAAACGGGCGCGTGAGCATCCAATAGTGATCTTAACGTCGTGTTCTTACAGTCGAGCAGCATGTTCAAATTATTAGGCGGGTCTAGATATAGCTGAGAATTGCGGATATCTTCTTTCAGTTTAGCTATATCAATTTATCTGAGTTTCCTGTATTCAGCACGTTTAATTCTTAGTGGAGGCTTCGCCACACTTAGCTTACATATCACGGCAGCATGGTCAGAGATATAACTCCCAGGAAGGGGCTCACCATCCACAATATCGTCAGCCTTCCGTGTGATAATTAAGTCTAAGTGTGACCATGTATGTGCGTGGGTCGTTTGACATGTTGTACCAGACCCATAGAGTTCAACAGGTCCTTGAACCGGATGGTGTCAGCGTCTGATGGGACGTCCATATGAATATTAAAATCACCACATATTAACAGTAACTCATGACACATTACTAACCACATTTCAGCTCCAGCAGCTCTAGAGGTCTAAGTGCCTCGTCGAAGGTAGGACACAAAGAGGGAAAGGGTTATCTTCTGTTTAAATCACATCTATTACTCGTGTGTGGTTAACTGAAGTTCATTTTTTATTTGTTGATGATGTTAGTGTTTTTAAAGAGAGCAGATATTGATGTTCTGTGAGATATATTAAATTCTGAACTCTGAAACTGAAACACCAGACCTAGACATCTTATGCATCCTAGATCGCATAATAAAAACAGAGAATGACAGGTGCTTTCTCGTAAATCTCATATGCCTTTAACAAACGCTTAAGCTTGCATGGCCGCTTTCAGTCATGGCTTATTCTCAAGGCCGATCTACGTGTGTACAACTCCCTCATTCACCTAATTACTTGCTACACAAAAACCGTTTCGGGGAGCTATCGGTCGCGCGCAGCAGTAAATTACAGCGTCCTTAAAACAGAGTTGTGCTATCACTCTCAGAAGGGATAGCTCTAGCGAGGCTATCGAGGTGGTCAGACTTGGAAACTATTGAAAAAAGGAACAAATGCATATGTTTAAATAACCTAGAGTCACCGAGGACACGTTAATGATTACTTTATCAAAAATAACCAGATCCCCTCATATAATAGAAGAAAGAAGGACGATATTCATCTACCCAGACCAAAGCCGAGACTGGAAAAGAGAACTTTTAGATAGCCTTTATTTGATTCTTTGCCATAAGTCATCATACAAGCTGAGTCCTTTCAGATTTGTGAGCATCGAATTAAAAAGTACATGGTTTTATAACTTTCAATTTCAAATTTTTTACCAATAGAACTGCATGAGAATGTTTCAAATCATTTTGTACCTCATATCGTTTAAAGGAATATATTTGTAGTTCTTAATTTGTTATGTGTTAATTTCTACTACAGTATTGTTAGTTTTAACACCAGGGCTCCTCTGGAAGCGATGGACGAGCATCCCATCCAGGGAGGAGTAGAAATACTCCTAGTCGCTTAATGTTACAGAAACCGGAGTTAAGCGCCGGCCTGATGGGCCACGTGACTCGTATACCTAACCCTAAGCTGAATGAACTACCCTGAATAATCAAAGTGTTTTTATCGAACTCGAAAGTCTCTGACTAGTTACTAGCAAATAAACTTCCTGTAAAAGTGAACAAAATACAATTTCCGTTCTGTTTTTTTAAATAGATCAGAGACGCTACCAGATGATAAACTTAATTCATAGAATTAACATTACCATGTAACCTACAAGCGAAATGGATCTCAATCATGACATTGAAGAGATCTTCGATGTCGAAGAAAAAACAAAGTGCAATCATAAACCCAGCATAACTTTTCAAATCACTACTGGGTTGCCCACCTTTTTATAAACGAGTCCCACAACAGCAAATTTCGGTCTTATGGCTAATGTGCCCACCTTAAAGTAGGCCTGGGTTAGCAATGCCGTTCTTGTAATGGTCGCTAGAGAAATACCAGTGACAAAGGGCAAAAATGTCTTGTAACTGATACCTGAGCCTGTAGAAATACTTTTCAAGAGGTACTATATTAAGAAAGGTAGAGCATTGAATATCAGTGAGTCACATAGCCTTAGCAATGCCAGAATGATATAATCTCTTTGAGAAGTGGTTCTCATCATTGCCCTCCACAAGAGAGACTTTTTTCCCTGGTGTACAGTTGCTCTTTCCTCCGAAAGCCATTCTCGTTCTAGTTCAGTCATTAGTCTATCTGCTTTGTTAAAAGTTCCTACAGGGAATAACAAGCTATCGTCCAGGGGTTGTTTACTACCGAGCTTGACTGTATCATTCAACCAAGAGAGAATTCTCCGCGAGAACAAACCCGCATTTTCTCTTGGATTTGTGACAGAGATACCGGCCATGGGGACTGTTCCAACGTTTGTACGCTCTGCAAAAAGAAAGTAACGAATAGAAGGAAAATACCGTGGCATCAGTAAGGATTGCTGTTGTTGCTCTTTCTGATACATACATAGGGTACTCTCTATCACCGAAGGTACCGAGTGACACAATTTTATTTCTCTAAAGTTTACCAAGTCAGCAGCGGTAGTGTGTACGGGTTCTAAGCACCCCACTGCTTGTAACCCGCAGACATGGATGCTAAATTAACAGCCGTAGGTATCAACGCAAAAGAAACTGCTACAATTTTCCATATTACAATTTTTGTAAATAATAAGACAAAAAGAACGAGAGATAAAAATATGAAAATAGAAGGTATAAATATTAACTCATAAAGTAGGCCTATCATTGCACGATTCGAATGGGAATAATACATATTTATTACACGACTCGGGCAGTCAAAGGGCCAATAACTAAAATCAACCAATCAAAATGTTCTATTGCCAGTCCAATATTCTCTAAGTATTGGACCGGCCACTGACGCGAATGGTCCTGAATGATACCGCACTTGTGTCCCTTTGAACTTCAGTTGTATAATAAATCTCTTATTAACCAAGCTTGCTCGGGACCGTACTGGAAGAATATCGGCCCTCGGTCAAGCTTGGTTAATAAATATATCTTATCAACCCAGCGCGAGGGCCGTAGTGGGAGAATATCGGCCCGAGTTCCTGACAGTACGGACCGAGCGCAGCGAGGTCCGTACAAAAAAGACCGAGGACCGATATTCTTCCAGTACGGTACCGAGCAAGCTTGGTTAATAAGAGATTTATTATACGACTGAAGTTCAAAGGGACACAAGTGCGGTATCATTCGGGACCATTCGGGACAGTGCCCGGTCCAATACTGAGAGAATAGTGACCGGCAATAGAGGCTTTTGATTGGTTGATTTTAGTTATTGGCCCTCTGACTGCCCGAGTCGTGTAATAAGATATACTATTAATGTCACAACTTGATGAGAGATTTTCAAAGCAAAACGTCAACTGAAGTGCATACATAAAAGACAGAAAGGTACTTCAAAACAGTTGAAATATGTCCCGTCCTTGGTGCAAGAATATGCAAATGTTTCGGAATGCACTGTTCAGAATATATCAATCTTCTCCTTATGGGAGATTTATGGATTAACTGAACTTTTATTACAAGCCTTTCGCACATCTAAAAACTACATACAGTAATCAGAAATACCTCTGCCAACAGAAACCGCTGGATTGTTTACATCTGATATTTCTGGAAATTAATTTAAACTTGGTTGTTTAATGCAAGTGAACCTCTTGATGAGAACTACTGACCTAACTGTGACAAAATTTAAAGTTTTGGTAATTTTTAGAATACTTGGTTTTTTTTCCCGGTGGTCTGCTAAGGATACATGATAGTTTTCCACTAAGCGATTGTTAAAAGTTTACATACCACACGGCAAACTCTGATTGTTCTTCAATCGTGCCCTCCAAAGGTTACCAGCTGATAAAGTAAAAACTTTCTCTTTACAAAATTTATTTGGGGAAAAATTTCCTGAAATGTTATCGTACCAATAACAGTTTTCCAAAGGGAATTGTCTACGGTTTCTGACATTAGATTTGAGCTTGAATGAATTCTCGTTTGTTTACCTCGTCTGTTCCAGCACAATCTCATAGGTTAATTAAAACTGTACCTTACCCGTTCTTTCAAAACTCTAGCTGTTCGTACTAAATTGAGTCTGCTATCTTTGGCTGTTAATCGCCTTTCATCTCTTTCATCAGCTCGAATTTTCAAAGAGCGAAATGAACCACCGCGGTACTTGTCTGACATTGCATAATCCATAATCGGCTTGTGGGTATTACCGCTGTACAATGCCCTGCTCTAATCTCACTCTTAGCCAGTCAGAGTGCGTGTTATATCGGCCACAAGCCTAAGCCATGTAACAATCATCTATCGATATTTGGGAACACAATAGCAATAATATATGCAGGAAAGTCCAATACCAATCGATAAAATCCGCAGTGGATGAGCACGTAAACCTAATTCATTTCCTGTACTACGTGTGGGGCCAAATATCTGGGAAACAAAGTTTGGCTCTCATGGATCGGTACCTTCACAACAAAAAACAGCAAAAAAAAACAACATTATCAATAACAAACAACACAAAAAAAGAAATAAAATTAAGTAACGAACGATCAAGTTTCAAAACAACAACAACAATAATAACAAGGACACGACATAAAATAAAAATATTTATCATCTCAAAGTATATTACAAGCGTCTGGTCATTCAAAAGTATTGATTACTGTTCGCATTTTTTTCGTTTGAAGGGAGAGCAACCAGTGCAACACGATGAACGAGGAGACTCAGCTTCATCCAGTAGGATACGATGTCCTCCATGCACAAAGGCAAGTTTGCCCTGTTCTGTCGCGACCAAATCTTGAGCTGCAATCAGCTGCTTCATCATGAAACCGGTGATAATGTCTTCGGACTCGTGTTGGTTTGGGCCTTTAATCACCTTACTCCCTATACGAAGTAAACTCAGAATTCCAAGACTCATTCCCAGAGCAGGATTAATCACAGAAGCTACACCAGTCACGGCAGCTGAATAACCTGTAACCAGTCCAGTCCTATCAACAAAAGACGAGGAAAAATGAATTTTAAATTTTTGGAAACGAAAAAAGACACTGATACAAAAATTAATGTAAAAAAAACAAATGAACGAACAGTGAGAGCATCTTTGTAAAGGGTACATGTATTTTGCTACAACCTGTGACATCCATGAAAAATGGAAGTTGGATATGTGAAAAGAAAGGCGAAGTGCAATACCTTTCCCAATCCAGATTTGTAGACATCTTTTTTTCGGCCACAACAACATCATACCGGTGTTTTTTTGACCGAGAAAACATTAGAATGGTTTTTACAAAGGAACCTGATTCTTCGTAATCTACAACAACAGAGCTAGCCTTCGATCCGTAACGCTGGGTTTCTGGAATTTGGTACCGGTCCATCATTTTTCCAAACTCATCTTCCGTCAGACATTTCACATCCTCGCGGCGAAAGGTAAACTTTGATTTGAAGAGTTCCATATTTTCGAGACTTTTCTCAAATTCTTCGAAGGCTGCGAGGGCAGCTAAGTTGAGAGAAGGAAGAGGAAGCTGAGGCACTTGCTCTAGCTCTTGTCGTAGGGCATCACCGTTAAACGACTCGCTGGACGAGTTGCCCATAATCTGTAGACAGAGAATTGTACTCTGTATCCAAAAAAGTTAAGGTTGGGAGGAGTGAGCTTTCTGCAAATTCTTGTGGATTATATGGAGCTTATCTCTCGAATTTGCCTTCGGTTTAAAAAACTTTTTCGATTAAATTTCACATGTCATCAATCAAGCGCCACTGCTATACTAAAAACCATCAACCCCATAAAGCTGAACTCCTCTTAAATTTATTGTTACCGAAGACGTCTCTTTTACGAGTATCTACTTGAAACGCATAAAGGAATAAATAAAACCCGTGCGCAGTAAACAAAGCAAATAATTGAAATTGTATAGTTACAAGACTTACATTCGTTTAATTATTCGATGCGTATCAATTTTTTGGGTGTACGAAACTCGCGTAGAGTCGCAGTAATTCGACAGGTTTATAAGAATACGGGTGATTCATCGAAGAAACGCTGAACACCCGCACTATTAACCCTTTCCGAAGATTCGAGAGTATTGATTATTCCGCGAAGGAGAAGTAAACTGTTGTATCTAAAAAATAATGGCGTATCAGGCCGTATCCAGTTGAGAGAGAACACAAAGAATTTTTGTCTTTGTTCACTGCTTATATCGAGTTGTTATGCCAGAGAAATAAGAAACACTAAGAAGCACGCATCGGCATAATTTTTGGCATTTACAGCTGTGGGTTCGTTTCTTTGTTACGGTTTTGAGTGTATGACATCCATCTGTTCAGAAAACGAAACAACTTACCATTTAATATCTGTTCCGCTGGCTCTTTAAGGTTGATTTCGTGAAAGGCAGGAAAGTGCGGTGCGTGTTATTTCGCTTTACGATGCCTAAGCGTTATAAATACTCGATTTCTACCTGGCATACGCTACTTCGAATCAGAATTTTGAACAACAAGGAAATGCTAGTAACGTGGAAGTAAGTTTCACGCTTTTCCGGGAAATCAGTACGTTGCCTAGTTGGTAGTCCACACATACGTATTGTGCATGCGCAAAAGCACCTGGTCAATGCAAAAAATCAGTTAGTTTGCTTTTTATTTTCCTCATAGGTCTCGTGAAGTCAAGTCCTTGAGAACCTTCCTGGCTCGATAAAGTTGTTCTCGAATATCTTGGCTCGTAAATTTGACAATAATATTGTCCCTCAATTGCTCAAATAGTGCTTTACTGCGAAGGATCGTGCTCATATACGTTAGTTTGCAACTAGGCAACGCACTGATTTCCCGGAAAAGCGTGAAACTTACTTCCACGTTTCTAGCATTTCCTTGTTGTTCAAAATTCTGATTCGAAGTAGCGTATGCCAGGTAGAAATCGAGTATTTATAACGCTTAGCCATCGTAAAGCGAAATAACACGCACCGCACTTTCCTGCCTTTCACGAAATCAACCTTAAAGAGCCAGCGGAACAGATATTAAATGGTAAGTTGTTTCGTTTTCTGAACAGATGGATGTCATACACTCAAAACCGTAACAAAGAAACGAAGGATCGTGCTCATATACGTCTCATAACCGCAGTTCACACATATGTTTCATATGTTTGTTGTTGTTTGATTTATCATCTACGGGTTTATATCGAATTAATTTGATGGCCTGCTCCCAGTTGGCTTGTTAGCTCAATTGGTAGAGCGCTGCACTAGTATCGCAGAGGTCAGTGGTTCGAATCCCGTACAGGCCTGAAATTTTTTTCAGGTCTGATTTTCACTATTGCTCAAATAGTGCTTTACTGCGAAGGATCGTGCTCATATACGTTAGTTTGCTTTATTAACTATGGTCAAATCAAACGGAGGAGGGACAATATTATTGTCAAATTTACGAGCCAAGATATTCGAGAACAACTTTATCGAGCCAGGAAGGTTCTCAAGGACTTGACTTCACTAGACCTATGAGGAAAATAAAATCTTCATTGATGCAAGTCTTAGTCAAACCAACAAGGATCTCTTCAAGGATTGTCTTAAAACCAAGAAAGACAAAGGCTTCAAATTCTTGTGGACCAACGGAGGGAAGATTTTCATGAGGAAGGATCTGAGTGTGAAAGCAGCAAGGTAATCGAGATCACCAATGCTTATTCCCTAAGCAAAATAGGCAAAGTAATGTGCACGCTGCGAAGTGCAAGCACCGTAGCCATAACTGTTGTTACGAGGATCGAATTCTTTTTACTGATTCTGTCACGCAATCCCAGACTTTTCTAGAATTATCTATAATCTGTAATATTCCAGAAACTTCTTTCATGTGACTCAGCAGTTTCCAAAAATAGTACAATTTGTAATACGCTATAAATAGTAATAGAACATTCTAGATAACTAAAGTAAATGTATAAAAGCTGGCTTGTGAGAAGTACAAAAGAGATTTGCCCGAGGGCTTACCCTCGTGGCTCGCTGACTGAACTTGTGGAAGCTATGATGCGACGAGGCTATGACCTTTTGACCTTGCGATATCCGGAAAGAAGAAAGAGATGAAAAAGACGATAGTCGAGAGAGGAAGAAGATAGAGAATACAGAGTTTACTGTGGAGTCCTCCGGAAGAGTTTGTGTACAAGGAAAGAATGCGATAAATCAAGAAAGCCAAGCGCTGTGGTCTTCAGTCGGCGGATATTGGAATTGGAAGTTGATCAAGACGACGAACACTCACACGGCATGAAGGATTGTAAGCCTGCTTTATGAACTGAGCACTTAACTTAATCTTTAACCTAAGTAGATTAAACAATGTAAAACTAATCAAATAATAGCTAAAATGGGTAACTGCTTGTTGTTACATTTTTGTTGCGTGCCCTATATCGTACTCGGGAGTCTATTTTCATATATGCTTTGTTAGCGGACATTTGTTGGTCATTCGTGCACGTAACACTGTCATAAACTGCCGTTGGTGTAGAAGCACTTCTGTTGTTGACATTCAGCGGGACATCGACTTTGCCTAATTACCACGTCTTGAGATTAACCTCTTCCCCTGCTACTATAGACCATCTTGTTAGCTCTGATAATGATCTTCATTTACCTTGTGATATGAGTTTTTAGTACTCTAATTCTCATGAATTTCGTGATAATTATTACATAAATCAATATTTTTCTGATAAATGCTTTTCTGCTCTGCTCTGCACTGCAATATTAGGAGCTTTTAAAACAGCTAACCTTGAGAAATTACAACATACGTTGTCCGAGTTATTTTTTCCTTTCTCAACTGTGTCTCACTGAGATCAAACTTAAAGTTGGCCAAAATGTCTTATCCAATGTTGATACCAGGTTACTCATTCACTTTCCAACCCATTCTGTCAAATGCTGGAGGGGTTAGCTTTTACACCAGAGGATCATTTATTTACAGCTAGACCTGAACTTACTATAGCGACAAATGACTTTGAGGCACTGTGGGTGGAAATGCAAAATGGATCCCACTGTAACATGATTTGATGAGTGATTTCCCAGCATCCAAATGGTAATATACAAAACTTTATGAATTATCTTAGCTGTACAATTGACAAAATTGAAAGGGAGAATAAGCTCTGGCTAATCCTAACAGATTTTAATCTGGACTTTAAATTGGATTGTCACCAGAAAATACAGAAAATTTTCTAAATAATTTGAGGTCCTTCAGCTTCCAACCACATATCTTACAACCTACTCGAATTACTGACCACTCAGAAACACCAATTGATAATATTTTCTTCAATTTGTTAGAACACCTCACCTTAAGTAGGAATATTGTATATGATCTTATAGATCATCCACCAAGTTTCCTTATCGTTCAAAAATACTCTTCTTTGCCTAATAATATCAAGATCTACAAAAGAGATTACTTTAATTTTAATGAATCTGCTCTAACTCAAGATATTCAGTCAGTTGATTGGGAAGATGTATTAGATGTTAATTCTGACCAATGTAATGTTTAATTCCTTTTACTCCACACTCTCTTAAATAATTCATGTTCATATTCCTATCAAACAACTTTCTAAACGTGAATTAAAGAATGAAATCTAAACCATAGATAACTACTGCATGAAAGGTCTCAATTAACTTTGAAAATAAACTTTTCAAGAAGTACCTTACAACCAAGTCTGCATATTGTCATGCAAAATTCAAACTTCATAGGGATAAACTAAACCACTCACTAAAAGTGAGCAAAAACAACTAAATATAATAATCACTTCCATACAAATATGTCTGATTCTAAAAAAGTTTGGAAGGGGATAAGATAACTTGTAAACCTTAAATCCAGGTGTGACAGTATTGCTACTAAATTCCTTATTGACAATATTGAAATAAATGACCCTGAGTCTATGGTTGATGCTTTTTAACAATTTTTTTGATCCAACATCAGAAATAAACTGACAAAGTGTATTCCTAGTGTAAATAAACCTCCCCCTCAGTATCTCACAGCTCCATCCCAAGATAAATATATCTTATTAACCAAGCACGAGGGCTGTACTGGGAGAATATCGGCACGAGGTCTTGACAGTACGGACCGAGCGCAGCGAGGTCCGTACAAAAAAGACCGAGGGCCGATATTCTTCCAGTACGGTCCCGAGCAAGCTTGGTTAAGAAAGAAATTTATTATACGACTGAAGTTCAAAGGGACACAAGTGCGGTATCATTCGGGACTATTCGGGACAGTGCCCGATCCAATACTGAGAGAATATTGACCGGCAATAGAGCATTTTGATTGGTTGATTTTAGTTATTGGCCCTCTGACTGGCCGATTCGTGTAATAATTTCTTTTTATTTCCCTCTACAACTGTGGAAATTGAAAATGAAATTACTGGCCAAAACGCTAACAAATCTACTGGGCCCTTAGGCATTTCAGTTAATATTCTAAAACCTACTAAACATGCTATATCCAAACCTCTAGATATTATATTTAATGCCTCCTTTTCTACTTGAATTGTCTCATATAAATTAAAAATAGCTAAAGTTACCCAGGCTGTTTTTAAAAAGGGCTTTCAAACAAGTTTAAACAATTATTGTCCCACTTCTAAAAACATTGATTCTTTAGAGAATTTTTAATTTTTTTTTTAGAAAAGAAAAAAAGTACTTTATGGAGAGCACTGAGTTTTGCTTCCATGCAAGGCAATCCACTGATCATGCTATTCTAAGCAGCGAAGACTTGACACAACATGCAATTGACTGCCATGAATTTTCTTGTGCTATATTTTTGGATTTCAGTGAAGCCTTTGATATTGTTAATCATAACATCTTAATTGAAAAAACTTGCTCACTATGGCAATCATTGAGTGACAAAGGATTGGTTCACCTAATATCTTACTAACAGATACCAGTTTGTTTCCCAGGGGCTTCAACCAGTTTCTTGTGGTGTTCCTCAAGGCTCAGTTCTCCACACATTATTGTTTCTCTTGTATATTGATGACTTTAGAAACTGCTCTTAAAATACTAGACTGTCATTTATTGTTTTATAAACATAAAAATGTAAAGTACTTGAATCCATTTTGAATGATTAATTAGTTAATATCCATACCTGGTTGTGCTAAATCTAATTTTGTCATTTTCCACCCTCCACAAAGAAAATTGCCCTTTAATGTTACACTCTCCTTAAATGGCACAAACTTAAACCAAGAGAACTCAATAAGGTATCCAGGTGTTGTAATAGATTCTAACTTAACATGAAAAGCCATGTAAGCTACAATTCTAAAAATATTAAAAGAAATATTGGTATTCTTTTTAAACTGTATTACAATGTGAATTTAGACATTCTGCATAATCTATATTATGCCCTGGCTTATTCCTTCCTAACCTATGGTTTAATTTCTTGGGGTAACAGCTATTCTTTCACTATTCAGTTTTAAAATGTTCATGTTTCAAACTGAAAGAGAGCAATTCGAATCATGACATTTTCTAAATTTCGTGACCATTTTAGTCCAATTTTTAAGTGTTTAAATACTGTTAAGCTGCCTGATCTAGTCTTTCTTAATTTTGCAGTCTTTATGTACAAATTTCACAACAAACATCTACCATCTGTTTTTGATACCTTCTGTACACAAGTCAATAAAAGACACAACTACAATACCGGAAGTGCTTTGTAGAAGTTCTACACTTTACCTAAAGTAAGAACAAATTCAACATCTTCAACATAAGTTTTAAGGGTCCTAAAAAATGAAACTCTGTTAATGAGAACTCTAAATCCTTTTCTCTTTCAAAATTTAAGTAATCGGTCAAATGCGATCTCGTTAATGATTGTTAGATAAATGCATTCATAATATCTTAGATTGGAGTTGTTTCTTTCCCGAATTATGTGATTCATTGTTCTTTCATTAAATTCTGTCAACCTTTCTACGTCTGATATAAGTTATTTCATAGTTCACGTATGTATACATGTAATGTTATAATGTTATTAGTTGTCATATTTACGTGTGCCTTTCTTTTATTAATGCTTTGTACTCATATTTTAATCTAATTCTTTATGACTTCCCTAATAGCTTAGTGATAGCATTTTTACTCTTCTTTCCTTTCTTTTTATGTGTATTTGTGCTATCTTCCTGACCATTAATTTATTTTCATTTAATGTTGTTTTCCTACTGGCTGCCTGGCTCTGCTAGCCCCTATCCCTCTCTACAGCGAGGATCGTGCATCATACGTACCCTTAGTCTCCCTCGCAGCCGTTTTCTTTGGATGTCACGCAACGCTCCCCCAAAAGAACGGCTGCTGACAACCGAACTACATTCCTTTCTCCGAATTGGCCAATCACAGCTCGGGTTCCATTTTCAGGAACCTTTTCGCGCCAGACTCACCTTTTGAGACTCGTCCTATCAGATATCGTTTTCTATCACGATCCTCGTGTGGAAAACACAAGACAAATGGCGGTGCTTGAGAGAGCTTTTCGCAAAGCGTCGTCAAAGTTCAAAATTTTCGAGCTTAAAGCTCACCAGAAGCTTGCAATTAAAAACGTTTTAGTCGAGAAAGAAGATGTTTTTGTTAAGTTGCGTACAGGATCCGGGAAATCGTTAATATATCAAGCACTCCCGCTCGTGTTTGACCATGTTACCGATGAAAGTGGTCATATTGTTGTTATTTATATATGAGAACGATTCTTCGCAGTAAAGCACTATTTGAGCAATAGTGAAAATCAGACCTGAAAAAAATTTTCAGGCCTGTACGGGATTCGAACCACTGACCTCTGCGATACTAGTGCAGCGCTCTACCAATTGAGCTAACAAGCCAACTGGGAGCAGGCCATCAAATTAATTCGATATAAACCAGTAGATGATAAATCAAACAACAACAAACATATGAAACATATGTGTGAAGAGCGCTGCAAGAGCGCTGCACTAGTATCGCAGAGGTCAGTGGTTCGAATCCCGTACAGGCCTGAAAATTTTTTTCAGGTCTGATTTTCACTATTGCTCAAATAGTGCTTTACTGCGAAGAATCGTTCTCATATACGTCTCATAACCGCAGTTCACACATATGTTTCATATGTTTGTTGTTGTTTGATTTATCATCTACTGGTTTATATCGAATTAATTTGATGGCCTGCTCCCAGTTGGCTTGTTAGCTCAATTGGTAGAGCGCTGCACTAGTATCGCAGAGGTCAGTGGTTCGAATCCCGTACAGACCTGAAAAATTTTTTTCAGGTCTGATTTTCACTATTGCTCAAATAGTGCTTTACTGCGAAGAATCGTTCTCATATACGTCTCATAACCGCAGTTCACACATATGTTTCATATGTTTGTTGTTGATTGTTGTTATTGTTGTTGCGTTGTACCAACGTGCGGAAACACTCGATAATGCGGGCCGATTTCCTTTACCGGTGATAAGAAGCCACGGACATAACTATTCGGGTTCGCTCCAGCTAGCAGCGGACTGGCAAATGAAGGAGTACAAGTAGTGTAGGAGACGTTGGCCGGCCTAAATTGCAGTGTTCTCGAAGCTTCGCCCAGGTTTGTTGACGGCAAGCACGCGCTTTTTTCCTCCTGATCTCCATCTGTAGGTCGAAGCAAGCGTTTAGCCCTTGGCCTAGATTGAAAGGCGTCTTGTATTTGTTTGATTATTGATGTAATTTACTGTTTCTTATATATTCTGACTTTTATAATCTGTAGTAACCTCTTGAAATAGTGCGAATAAAAAGTTTCAGTTCAGTTTTAGCTTCTACTTTCTCAGTTGTTCGCTGAAACTTTAACAACCGCTCAAACAATCTAGCGTTCGTGACGTTGGCGTAGCAGTTGACGTCTATGTTAAGCGTAGATTCTATAATTTCAACGAAATTGTGAGAAGTTTTCCCAAAAATATATACTCTATCTTTACCAGGGCACAACGATGAATATGTGAAACATGTCGAGCTCTCATTGACAAATTTCTTCGGTGTTTCTCCCAACATCCACATTTTTGCGTGAATCTTACGTCATTCAGATTTTCCGGTATGTGATTGGTCTGTTCAATAGACCGCGACCAAACTGCAAGGACAATGAGAAAGGAATGTAGTTCGGTTGTCAGCAGCCGTTCTTTTGGGGGAGCGTTGCGTGACATCCAAAAAAACGGCGGCGAGGGAGACTAACGTACCCTATGGTTATTCCAGACAGCCAGTATTCCATTTATTTTCAATATTGTTTTTTAAATGGACCTAGGTAGGGGAGTGCAAATAAAGATTATCGTTGTTGTTCTTCTTCTTGTCGCCCGTAATGATACATTTATATACATAAATATATTTGTAATTAAGTTAGGATGTAACACGCGCTCTCACTGGTTGAAAGAGCTTGTTTTATCAAAGTACAAAACATGGGACCAAAGCTGTCAAGCCATCTGCCTATTTGTACCATGTCTGACCATTTGTGAACTTGGTTGGATTGTGAACTTTGCTGGTCTGAAGGAGAAGTAAGGAGAAACCCTGTCCATGCTCTCGAGTGTGATTTATCCAGTTGTGACAAGATCCATTGAATAACCAGATTAGGTGGCCAAATAAACAGCGACAATAGAATAGCTTTGTTTCTTCACCATCTTAGATTAGTCGAGGTATTTCCCCTCCGTAACCCCCCCCCCCACCCCCCGAATTCTTACGCTTGCGCGACACAACAGAGATTGAGTTAGTATAACATCACATCGCTTGATTCTGATCCGAGCAAAAATAGCAGGATTGCAGGGTGACAGTAAAAACTTATAAAAATGACTATCAAACATCACCCTCAAGATGGCAAAAGTTGACTTGCTCCAGAACTCATCTAATAACAAGAGACTACACGGAGCCTGGCCGAATTTGCGGTTTGAAGGCCTCGGTGATTATGACAAAATTGCTATTGAGTGTTTTTCATTGTTTGTTAACATGGAGAGCTATGGAGATTAAGACTCTGGAACACGTTGATGTTTTGACAAACTGGAAACACTAAAGTCGCCAGATGAAATGAGGGGAGTAACGTAAACAGCGGCAACGTCAACAAAAAAAGGAATGTCACTTCGTGAATAACAGATAAATTCAGAACGATGGTAACCATCCAACTCCACAGAATAATAAATGCATACCTCAGGCGTTCTACAAAACCAGTACTAAATAAATTCTTGCGCTTATCAAATTTCGACAGTGCGTTTCAAATCTTTCTCTGCCTGCGCGTGCCAAATTCCCCTGATTTCTATTCCTATGTGTAGTTCCGGCTCTCAATTATCTGGCCTTTCTACTAAACGTAACTTTAATTGGATTTCCATAACAAATATGCTTTACAGAAATTTAAAAAATAGTCAGCGTCATTGATCATGAAGACAGGTGTGGAAAAGAGACTTCACTCTTCCCTTACTTCTTTCATACACGTAAATTTTCCTCGACTCGAAGCGAAATTCTCTGACTTTTCCCTTACCTTGAAGAAACATTTTCCCTGACTTTCTCTGACCTGTGGCAACCATAGAAATACAAATATATTCCAGGCTATCGCTCTAATTAGTACATGAAGGGGTTTAGTGTGAAAATAGCAAGTCAGCTGGTGGAAAAGTTTGGAACAAGTTAAAAATAAAATCCTGGCCTATGTGGGTCGACGAATGTTCGGCTGTCGCCTCCTTCCACCACACAACTGGAAATGAGTCTACGTTCAAATAAACAAGTTTCAAAACACTCGTTTCAAAATTCTTCGGGTTACCGTCACTTCTTTTAAAGCAATCATAAGACCTCATAACCTAAGCCCTTTTAAAATTACTTATCTTAATAGTTTCACTATTGAACTGAACTTCCTGTACCTCGGATAACGATTGCGTAAGTATGTTTATCTAATTCCTGAAGGATTGCATGAATGTACACAGCTTTTATTTCGACGTTTATATACAAATCTCTTCACAAAGATCAGATAAGAAAATATCTTAAATTTAAAAAATAAAAGAATGTCCAAAAAAAAAAACAAACAAAAAAAAAAAACAAATAAAATAGCGATGCCATTAAAATAATCAAACAGTCTCATTGGTAAGAAGCAAATGTCACGATAATAAAACCCAAAAAAATTTCCAATTTTCAAAGTTAAACAGGTCCCTTGACGAAAGTGAAAACGACGGAATAGAAATGGTTGTGTTATTGACTAACGTAAGTCCCGAGGTGCGGTCTATGCTCATTGATGCTGACCAGAGAGGTGGAGAAACATGTTCATGTACGCGAATATAAGAATAGAGACCGTGCTAGCCAACCTTTTTAAACGTTCTTGTCATAAACGTTAGACAGTCATTTCAGTAGGTCCTATAAATGTGAGCAAATAGCATAACCATTAAATGACAACTCAACATCTCGCATTAGTTATCTAGTTAATGTATGGAATAATGGGACCTAGCTCCGAATGCTCAATGCGAAAACAGCGGAAACGATCATTCTATGAGGCAATGAAGGTATATTCAACGCATATTGGAGTGCGTTAGTCCGCACTGTCTTTGCCAAGAATCTTATTTTGGAGACAAAGATGGTAACGTAAAGCGTTTAAGGATTTTCTCCTGAAGAGCTGTTGCTTCGTGAGGCAGTTCTACCAGAGTTGGGAATCAAACTGTTGTTTCTTTCCTCGTCGACATTTCAGCGGTAACAAGCTCAAAGGCATCCTCCCGACCAATCTGTTGCAGTGTTTTTGCCAATTTTGACAGAGAAAATCGATTTTGTGGTCCACCAATCGTCTCCAAATAGTTAAAGAGGATTTCTGTAGGAGAGTGACCTTTCCTACTATCCATCCACTTAATGTCTTCACAACTGAAGCCAAAGTTCTCTGCCAAAACTTTCCAATCGCTCTCGTGTGGGGGGTCAAGTTTCACGGCAAGTTTACTCCGTAGTTCGCGACTTAGCAAACCCACAGTCTGCAGTGACTCGAAACCAACAGAAAAGTATCCAGACGACATCTGTCTTGCGAACATGGGAGACGTTGAAGGGGTACCCCCACATGCACCTACGACCTCTGATTGTCGATAATGCCAAGGATTAACGATTGATCCTGCATTCAATAATGCCGTGGAATGATCCATCAGGCTTGCAAAACTTGCTGCTGGGGGTAATTTCGCAGAATCTTCCCACCTAGCAGCGAGGCTGGTGTTTGATTGCCTCTGATCGTTGCTTGGGCCTGTGCTTTCCTAAAACATAAAGAGAGGCAACTTTACCTTAAAGTAACTGACTAATGTAGATGTAATCCTCTTATCAGTTTTCTTTATCTTTCAAGGTCAGTCAGTCTGTCTGTCAGCATGCCGCGCGAGCAAGTCAGTCAGCTAACCAACCAGTGGTTAGGAACCCTGTGCCTAGCCAGCCACAGGTGACCTCTACACTTATTATTTGGCAGAATGGCAGGAGACATCTCGATTCTTATGATCTATCTCAAAAGAAAACTAAGAGCAAGCAACTTCAGTTTCTCATTGGGTTCGTGATAAATTCTGGTCATTAGATCTTTGCATATTTTATTAAATGAAAGCTCCACTGGTGAACCAAGTTGCCGTTAAACAAATAAAGATGTCTTTTCACGTGAAGGTATTTTTTAGAAAATTTTGGAACAAAAACCTAAACATCCAAAAACTAAAACCAAGCAAAAGTAATAATGAAGTTTCTATTTCACACCGTCATAACGTCACATCGTTGCCACTAGTCTCATCCAAGAATACATCTACTGTCTGCAAGGGACTCATACGTCCCGTGAACCGTCGCACGATCTAAACGCTGGAACACACATACTTTCATTTTTAAAATGCCCAATATCTGTTTCAATTTTTTCTCACACTGACTATAATAATTATTATTCCCATTTATACCAAACCTCTTTAATTTTAACGACCATCGAATAATTCTAAGAAAACTAGTTTAAACAGTGACGGTTTCCATAAGAGCTAGTAGTCAAATTTCAACAAACTCACATCACGTCCACGTTTGACCGTTGTCACAACGTTAACTTCTCTTTCGTCGCCATTTTCACAATCCTGTCGCACTTCAAATTGAGCACTAAATCCAGACACACTTGTGTCACGAGAGGAGAACACAAACGTGGCATTCGGTAAGCGGTGAATACCTTCCCATATGTCGCGGAAATGAATTTTCTGAGGAGAGAAGAGTAATTTAGTCCAAAAAAAAATTAACGAAATCTCAGCCACTGACAAATACATCAGCTCTATTTTCTTTCTGTCGTTAAGAATTTTGAAATGGTCAAGCCTTACAGTTTAGCAAAAATAAAATTACCATAAAATTATAACAAACTTGCAGCTAAAACACTGCCAATGGCTGAATTCATCCAGGTTAAAACCCTTTTATCATAAAATGCCAGCCATTTGCATTTTCAGTTTTGTTACAGAGAAGGCAATCAATGGGTCACAATATACATGTCCGCAGTAAACCGCCAATTAGTTTAAAAAAACCATCTCTTTCAAAGGGAGGCCGAGGGTTCTACTTTAATGGAAACAGGCAACCATTTTTCATGTAGACATTGCACTCGCTTCCGTATATCATACAAAAGATGAATTTACCTTTGTTTCCTTCACGGTATGCCACCCCCTTTCACAATCGGTAAGTTTGACCAAAAGATCTCCTCCGCCGTCCTTGAAGTGAAGTTGTTGAGGAGGTTCGATCGTTTCACCTCGATACTTTTTAGTTTCGTGATTGTATACATCCTGAAATGAGAAGCAAGTACAATGAATAAGAACGAGCGAATAAAATATGTAACAATATCTAAAGTAATTCTAATGACACTCATTCTCGAGGCTGTGTTCTATGGAAAATTGAAGGGAGCCCAGTGCTCTGAAACTTTGAAATACAGGGTGCCCAGCACATGCTTTGTAATAAAAAACTAAGATTCCTGAGTCGCCAACGAGCAAAAGTAAGACGCCAGGGGCCACTGGGCGCTGTTAGACCACAGCTCTGATTCTCTGCTAATTACTTTGCAGAAATACGGAGCTTAAGCAACCACGACGACGAACGGACGACGAACGGAGGACGACGACCGGAAGTAGCATTGCAAGAATGTCACTGCGCAAGCGCGAACCAAGAATTCCGTCGTCGTCTTGTCGTCGACAACTTGAGAAGGACCTGTTTCACGTCGTCGTGAACTTTCGAACTTCAAAGCAGTTTTTCTCATCTAAAGGTGCGGGTTTAAGGTCAGTTTTTAGACAGTCTATGGCCGGTTGGAGTTTGTATTCGCTTCTTCGTTTGATTTAAACCACCCTGTTCAGTTTTCTAAACAAATAAAATTCGAAAACCCACCAACTCATATTCCCTCCTCCGCACAACAGATGTCAAGTCAAGCGGTGAAAGCGACCACGTACGGTTTAAATTTATTTGAGTATATTTTATGAAAGAGTGCTGTTTATCATTTTTATTGAATGAAAAGTTTTAAATGGCAGTGTAATACACCTCAGCGTTCGGTCAAAAGCTTTGTTTGGAACTGCCGGATTATTGCTACTTAAAAATTTTGCGTGTTGCTGTTCTTCAATCGAGACGCTTTCAACAACAAAGAATTCTTCAGATCGGTGTGTTAACATGAGCTTGAATACCTGTCAGGTTTTCCGAATCTATTTTCAAAATGTTTGATATAGATTTACAGCCATAAAAATTATTTCGACAAAATCACACGGGGAAAAAAATAGTATTCTTGGGTGAAGCGCGACGACTGCTATCTGTGCCGATCGCTAGCTAGCATTGGTTAAATTGACAGACTTACGTCGTTTGCTCGCCAAAGGAAGGAGCATCAAAGGTAGAACATATCAGGCTAAAGCATGTTGAAAATCAGACAAACCTTGTGCAAAATAGGTTTGTTTATATCAGCAACACTTAGAACTGAATTTAAATCTCAAACAACTTGCGTAAAATTTAATATTTTAAACTTTTGCAATGCGTAAATTATTGTAAATAAAGCTAAAGCTTAATAATTCCTTGGACTGTTGATGTTCAAGAACTGAATAATCTACTCTCGAACTTTCGATATATATGTGGAAATTTGATCCATGAGTGAGAAGAAGGTTTTGGACGTCTATGAACGATGTCATTTCTTAAACTGACGAAGCGAGAATAAACAAGATTTCAGACGTCGTCGTCCTTGAGTAACTTCTCTGCTTAAGTTTCATTTTCCCGCTAAAAACGACGTCCTCGTTCCAGACCCCCCGCGATTATTTGACGACCTCGTCGTCGTCCCTTTTGTCGTGGTTGCTTAAGCTCCCTAATATCTTCTTTGAAACGAACCACATTCAAGGCCAAACTTCCCGTAAAATACAGTCAGTGAACAATCCTACAGTTTCTGCCGTATACGGACCATAACTAAGTCTAAATTACATGTATACATCACCCTATCCGACTGTATCCATGTTAAGGAAATTATCATTTCAATATCCTTTTTTGAATAAAGCTGCATAGGGATTAGCCTTTGACTCTTGATACTCACCCTGAAACCTTGTGAAAAATTGGAAATAGGTTAATCTACATTTAACTAAAGTAAGCGTACTTCGCGAGTCATTTCACAAACCTCAATTGCTGCTGGAGTGCCTTCAACGCAATAGACTCTTACGACACAGTTTGCATTGGCTTCTGGGGGTGTAACATACGCCAAAACCTGCAAATCTCGCTCGGCTTTATGATTGGCTGCTGACTCTCCAACCACAGCAAAGAGGGTAAAATGATCCACCATCACATGAACCGTGTTGGGTTCCACTATGACGTGTGAATCCTCAGTTCCATCCTGGGTGCCTACATCAATCAGCTGCTTCCAGTCTGCAGATGTGCTGGGTTCACTTTCATTATACTGAACTGTTTAGAGACAATTGAAACCATTAATCGACTGCGTCCACAACACTGTTACAAACACTTTGTAAATTCGAGTGTTGTCGGAAGCCCGGCTAACACTTCCCATGCAGTGCAACAAATCCACAAACAAAACTCCGAAAAGGTGATATGGAACGGTAGACCACGACAATATCACTAGTTCTAGATACTGTCCGTTGGCATCAAACTTTCGAGTTCAAATCAGCAGCCAAAAAGTTGGAAAAAACATGCAGTTGCACGGAGCTTCCTGTCTTCCTATTTCACTACGTACATGTAGTTCTTTGTGCTTGATGCTCAACAGATCAGCACTTGTTTTAGTATTGCAAGTACACGATAAAAGTAACAAAATAGAAATCGTTGCCCAGGAGCTGGTTGAAAATGTTTCAATGACTTCGTTAAAAAGATGCAATCAGGATTGGAAACCTAAGTTAAAAAAAAACTAAAAACTCAGTCTTTGATAATTGAATTGTACTTACAAGGGAGTGACTTGCACTATTGGATTGATTTTTTACCTTTGAGCTTCCAGGCTCCTTCATTAAGCAGAGCACAGTGCGGTATACTCAAAATCACTGGCCGCTGAAACTTCAGACCAGTGGGGCCACATTTTACCACTGGACTCAACAGTGACTGTTTGCCGGTAATTTTTGGATGTTCCTTTTCTTGGTCCACGATAGCGACGTAAATTCCTTCAGTGCGACCCTCTGGGATGGCTCCTGATGGCACAGTTAGGCTCACACCAGTATTCCCTATTGTAAATTTTCCTCCGTTGTGATCGACAAGTCCACAAGCCACCATTTTTGGATCAGCATTTTCCGGAATGTTGGAGACGTTCCACATCATTCGTGAGATTTCAGATGCTGTCGATTTGTTGCTAACAGACGAATATGTCCTCTTGAAATTGCGAGCTCTATCTTCCTTTCCTTCACCATCAACGTGAGCTTCAATTTCAACATGCACTGACTTGTCTGGAAGTTCGCTTACTCCCTGGAAGTCACAAGCTCTCGGGCCCGTTGGAGATCCAGCAGTCAACTTTACAGGAAGAGGTGCGACCTCTTCATAAGATGCAGACCGAGCGACCACAATTCTTTTATGATCTATGATATCCTTTGGACCTATGTGGTAGTTAACGCAAAAAAAGGCAATTCCCAGATATAAATTTAAATGGAAAGTAAAGTAAATGACTCGTACGCAAATTGATATGGTAAAAAAAAAGAGCTACCGGTAAATGATAATTCTCTCATGCACGTAATGCCACTTTGCTTGCAGGCCGTGTCTGTTGTAAGGCCCTGATGGAATTTTACGAGTGGGTTTAAACGAAAGGAAAAAAACTGAAGAACCCCTTAGAGCTTTGTCCGCAGCAGCGAAAGGCGAGCGGTCTAACCACTACGCAAACATCTTAGATGTAATCGAGGCGACTGTCAGTAAAGTATACCAGACCAGAACAAGACAGTCACGTTAAAAACTTTATTGCTTAAAACCAACCAAACAGCGTCACTTTATGAGTTCACATTTTGTAATCCATTTCTTTTTGGAAAAAGCGAAACACTTCGTAAATGATTAAGGACACAGATAAGTTACTTGTATGCGACATGCACCCCAAACTCCTGAAAAAGGTGGAATTTATAATAGTAAGCATACCTTCATACTGCTTGTGGGTTGAAGGGCCATATCTTTTACGTAAGTTTCGGTAGCGTTGTAAATAGATAATCAAAAGTGTAACAAATACTGTCACCACTGCAGCTAAGACAGCTACGGATATTATGTAGTTAACTGAAAGAAGAAACGAAATACATTCTGTAAGAAATCAGTTCCTTTACCTTTGAACTACTTTTTGGTCAGCGAACATGTATGTGTAGAGAAGCATAACAATGGTCATCCTCGGAGACCCAGGGGCTGAGTCGATTTCAAGTTAGGGCATGAAGAGCCCCTGGGGACATTGTCTTACAAGACTAGTTCCAAACGGTCACAGTCGTTCTGCCATCTGATTGGTGCCAGAAAATCTTTGTGTTTTTCTGCCCAATCAGAGTGAAGTGTGCTTTAGAGTCCTTTCGTGTGTTTTAACACGGACATATACTAGTAGCTCAGTTGCTCGCTATGTTTGTTTTGACCGTGCGACGGAGATTTGCTTGAGGTGATGTAAGAGAAATCGATCATGTCCGCGAAAATCTTACCGGAAATTGTACTGAATACTTTCGCAGGTATCACTAGAGAACGTGTTTTAAAGTTTGCGAGGTTTGTACACAACACGATGGTTGCAGTCATTGATATGTCGCTTTAAACGTTAAACAAGATTTAAGCTTGAATCTTTCTAGATTTTCTGCATAATTTCCTGCGACTGAAACTTTGCCAATCCCGGAAAGTTATTTCGTCGCACGGGCCACGCAGGTAGGTCGAGCAACTGGTTCTTGCGCAACTTTTCGTGCGTGCCAAAATCTAATCTCATCTTCGCTTGAAAAAAAAGAAAAGCTGAGAGTGGAAAATTTTGTTTATTAGATGTGGGTAGATGATCCTGTTCTACTAAGCTCACATTTGCAATAAAGTAAACCCGCCCTTTCCATCCAATATTTGTTGGTCTTTGGTTTTGTTTTTCCCATTGAAAACAGCATCCGATCGATTCCCAATGATCAAAGGTATTTAACTTGGTCTTAAACAATCGACATAAGAGGTAAAATGACAATGACCAAGGAACAAGAAGAGAATCCGTGGCCTTCCTAGCTCAAGAATTTCAACACTCTAGGCAGCAGTTGAAAGATTAAACTCTTTCCAAAGCCCTTCGGTAACTGCCCGAAAACATCTCTCCTTCCCGCGATGTTCTCGTTAATAAGTTTTTGTTCAGATTTTAATTAGCTAACCGGAAACACAGCTAAGCTTTCTCTTAGCACTTGGTGGAGGTCGTCCTCGAACTCAACGTTCTCTGCAACCTTGGCTGTATTGTATTTACTACTAAGATTAGATTTTGGCGCGCACAGAAAGCAGAAAGCTACGTAGGCGAATGCGCCAGTTGCTCGACATACCTGCGTGGCCCGTGGGACGAAATAACTTCATGGGATTTGCAAAGTTTCAGTCACAGCAAATTATGCAAAAAACCTAGAAAGATTTAAGTTTAAATCTCCTTTAACGTCTAAAGCGACATATCAATGACTGCAAGCATCGTGTTTTATACAAACCTCGCAAACTTTAAAACACGTTCTCTAGTGATACCTGCGAAAGTATTCTGTATAATTTCCGGTAAGATTTTCGCGGACAATCTGATCGACTTCTCTTACATTGTGTGCTGAGACTGAAACTTTTCACCTCAAGCAAATCTCCGTCGCAAGGTCCAGACAAACAGCGAGCAACTGAGCTACTAGTATATGTCCGTGTTAAAACACACGAAAAGACTCTAAAGCACACTTCACTCTGATTGGGCAGAAAAACACAAAGATTTTCTGGCACCAATCAGATGGCAGAACGACTGCGACCGTTCGGAACTAGTCTTGTAAGACAATGTCCCCAGGGGCTCTTCATGCCCTAACTCGATATCGACTCAGCCCCTGGGTCTCCGAGGATGAACAATGGTATGAAGAGTGAAAACTGGGAAATGGTGGCAGATTTTGCCAGGTTATGAGAAGAAATGTCCTGTAATAAGATCACACTGCATTAAACCAAATATGTCGTAGGGATGCTATGTGCAATTTACGGTCCAGTATCGCGATCTTCTTATAGTTTTGGCTATGCGCGAGCCGTCAATATTTCGTGGTATTGCCGTCTCACTTTTGCGGCCTGTGATTGGTTCTTTTTTTTTTACTTATTTATTTTTTTTTATTAACAACTTTATTGTAATAATCAATACAAAAGGCAGCCATCAGAGAGGAACTGAATCCTCATGTAAGATGACGCCCAAAAATATCTACAAAGCTATGAAGGAAATATAAATCGGATAAAAAGCATTTGTAAGGAAAAATGTAAAAAATATCACCAAAATGTATCTATCAGAATGGAGTTATTAAAAACATCTAATCATCTAATTAAATATGCAATCGTAACAATTTTATCATCACACACTAGTTAAAAACTGTTCTCTTGAGCCCTTTTAAAATTTTGACAATGAATCGGGACATATTAGAGAATCTGGTAACGAGTTCCATTTATCTATATATCTATGCCAGAAAGAGAATTTTAAGATATTAGTTCTTGAAATTAAAATTGGGTTGCTGACGTACACAAACAAATTACAGCCGCATTCAAATTACGGGACAAATATTTCACTTCAAGTTCATCAGTATTTACTGAAAATTTGACTTTTACAGTCATAAACATTTTAATAATGTGACAAAGTCACTTGGCAGTTGGAAAATGATGAATGACGATGCTTCTTTTCCTCTTAATCTGCTCATTTCCTGTACTGTTCCGCCCACTATTTTCGCCCGAAGCGGCTGTTTCGGTTTCGCATCGACGTCTAGTACATCGATGTCCTTAAATAACTCTTTAAAAACAGTCCCACAAATATCAAAATTTGGTATTTCATCACCAAATTGCTCTTCGGACTCCATTCCTGTACAATTTTCAACACTCTTCGGTTTCAATCAACTAATTTTATGGTAACAAAGACTATAAACTTGCGAGGAATTTCAAATTACCCGCGACAAAGTTATTTGCGTGCAAAATTAGTGTTACCCTAGATACGTTTCGCAGGTAGAAAGAATTGATATTTCCATCAGGCACGGGTTGATTATTTTACAGTTTTATTCATCCTTATAAATGATAGATCATGATACAAAAGTAATTGCGATTTTGAGACGGCAATACTACATTATATTGACGGCTAGTTGGGAGAAAATATATTCCGTATTGGGTCGAGTCGCGAAGCAATTAGTTTAAAATAAATTGATCGAGAATGTCACAGAGAAGGAAAGAGAGAATAAAAGAAAATTTTAAAATACTCTTACGATAGCAAGGCATTGCAAGGTTTAAGCGAAGGAGGAAGTAGATCTGTTATCAACAGAAAAGAAAGAAAAGAAGCTTCTCCCATACATATCGCAAGCGCGAGTAAAACCGTCGGTGTTATCGGTGGCTCTTGATTGGCTCACAAAGATTTGGGTAACAACTCAGAAAGGTTCTTCACAAAATTCAGGCTTAAGTGCACAATTTGTGAAGCATTGAAAAGAACTAGGTTGTATAATGACGCAATAAGTTAGTGTTGCAAATACTTTGTCTCTTATGCAAAACAGAAAACTTGAGGCATCCTACATATTTATGAGTACCCTGTTCCACAGGAGAAAGTTGATTCAAGAATACATTGTCTGATTGACATTCAACCAATAACTAAATGGTAACAAACAATAATATTTCCAATATTGATAAAACCAACAATAGTAAAACAATAATTTCAGGGGGCTCGCTCGAAAGCCTCTGCGCTGCAACAATGATTATCTATGCTTCTTTTAATTTAGCCTGTTAATTGTAAATATCTATTTTTACTATAGCAATTCCCTTCTTGAGACTTTTTAAGACATTCCGTCTTTCCGCGTCTTGAGATATTTCACCATTCCGCCGATCCACCGTTCCATTGTTCTGTTGAATAACTCAAGGTATCGTACTTCGCAGCTCGCTCGCATCGCAAATATAGCGGCCCTTTTCGGCATAAGTCGCTAATTCAAACAATAAAATGCTCTCGTTCAAAGAAAAAAATTTCCTTACAGCTCACATGATGTGCAGATCACGTCTAGTGAGACATTCCTGCGGGGAAAAGTTTTGATTTCAATTATGCTCCGGTGGATACCACTGTGAAATCATTTTGAGATGTTTATGTCTTTTGTAGTGTCACGTAGGTCAAGAACTAAAAGATTATACCTTTGGATCTACTCAATTTACTGACGTAAACAGTAGAATTCTCTCTCTTAAAAGAAAAAAAATTTCCCCTAAGTTTTATAATGCACCAATCACATCTGTTGGAATATTTCTGTGAGATTTTATCGCTTTCTGCTGTCTCCCGTAGTGTCACGGCAAGAACTATGAGCCAGAAATCACAAAAGAAGAGAACTCAACTATGTATCAAGTGCGAATGCCGAACTACTAAGATGCTCCGAAAAAAAAAAAAAAAAAAAAAACAGTAAATAACACCGGGAAACATCAGGTCAAAATTGGATCAGGATCGGAATTTCATTGTTACGCTTACTAAGTCACTCAACTCATCTCGACAGCGTATGTGGCTTCGCCTCCTAAAGGAAGCAGTTGCCAGAAAAAGAAGTGATGATGACTTTAATTTTGGCCCATCCGTTCACTTCTAAGCTACACTCTTGATATGGCCTGGGGACTGTTAAGCCCTAAGGCCTTATCAAAGCAGTAACGGTATATGTAATGTATTGGAAAAGCTTCAGCTAAACAGATAGGCAACATCTTGTTCCGCGTGCGTAGCAATGCTGGTTGAAATATTTTCGCAACAAGGTTTGAAAGCATTAGGTGCACTCTAGAATTCTGGAGAACTGTGTCGCAGTTATACATGTACACCGCCTCATGGATATTTTTTTATTATAATTCATCAAACTTTCGGCCGCGCATGATTGGTCTTAACGCATCACGCGACCGAATATGCCCCAGCTAAAACTGGGGCATTTACTGTACGAACAATCACCTCCATTTGGCGCTAAAATGTACCCGGACATTTATCCACGGACAGTATCTCCGATAGCGGAGACGTGTGCAGACAGATATCCGTGCATATTTTCGCGACAAATAAAACATTGTTGTCCGTATTGGGCGGCTATAATAATCTTACCAGCTGTGGTTTCTGTCAATTCAATGTTTGTGCTAACTGTAGATAAGCTTGAGGCATCAGTAATCGTCTTGCAATCCGGGGTTAGACACGCAGGGGCTGTTGGGGAAAAAAGCATTAGTTACATGTATGTCACTTAAAAGCGAGATCAGAACGTTTGTTTAAGCCTTGTATTTTAACTCAGATTCGATTTGAAAGTTGAAGGTGAAGCTACAGAAAGGTAAGTCTATTGAAAAAGGTTTTAAATAACTCACTGGCATAAATACGACAGAAAAAGAACCCTCATGCACATAGACACAGAAAAAAATGATGACCGTTACCATAACACCTGAATGTTTTCTAGTGATGACCTCGAAGAATTTCAACGTGTACATTTTACCAAAACATTTTCAGCTAAGGCATTGGTGTTCCCCAAAAATAAGCTTACAAAATTGCTTGTTCGTTTGCACAGTCCTTCCCTTTATTAACAAATTCCAAGCTTTTGTAAAAAATTTTTTTTCCTGCTAACTCATTTCAACTCTTCTTTTACAGTGCAAACATTTTTCACTTTTTTAGGTTGGACGAATACGAATATCTGAATAACTGCTGTTAGTATAATTTCAGAGCTGAGCAAAGAGTTTCCAGCAATCTGATTGGTTGAGCGGTTCCTTATATGACGCCATATAAACCGCTCCACGCGGTTTATATAAAATGTTAAAATAAAAAGAAAATAAAAAGTTAATAAATGATTAGTTGAGCGGTTCCTTATATGACGCCATATAAACCGCTCCACGCGGTTTATATTAAATGTTAAAATAAAAAGTTAATAAATGTTACTAAAATGTTATGATTTTAGAAATTTCTTTGCTGTTCAGCTCTGAAATTATACTAAAACAATTATTCGCCTCAGGTACGGCGAATATTGTCGAATAATCCCCTCGACTTCGTCTCGGGGATTATTCGACGATGTTCACCTCGCCTTCGGCGAATAATTGTTAAATATATCCCAATTTCCTTAACCAATAAAGAGAGCTGCCCATTGCTTTCAAAAATTGTTATCTATGATGGGTTTTTGACAAAATGAAGCTTACATGGTGTGTCGCATGTTTAAATGACATCTAAAACCCAAAATGCTGACTCTTGTAATTCACTCGCTGAGTTTCTCGTTCTTAAACTCAACGCAATAATCAGTATTGACCGGGCCACTTCGAGTACAATTTGTATACATCAGATACTAAAATTTTTTAAGTACCGGTGTCCCCCCTGTATCAGCAAATATGGTTAATGATATTCAACAAAAAGTGAAACCTACCAGACACATTTAAGACTGTGATGTTGAAGGAGCAACTGACTTCACGCTTACATTCATCCTTGGCAAAATACTTGATTGTATAAATTGAATATTTTTGTTCAAACAACACAGGTGGGACAGCCCAATCAGGAATAACATTCAATGAGACCTTTGTACCGTTCCCTGCACCGTGAACAACAGGCTTATTCCAAGAGACATTCAACAATCTCCCATCTGATTGGTTGACTAATACTTTGATGGGATCAGGGCAAGTTACACTTACATCTGTAAGAGAGAGCAAAAACATCCGAGTTTGTAACTGTACCATCATTCTAAGTGTTTTATAGAACTGTTTCATTTTTAAACATCTGCTTGATTTGTTTGATTACAATTGTCATCCCAAGCAATCAACACCTCAAGGTTTGCTTTAATGAAGGATTTCAGTTTTATAGAGGTAGCTTCAACAACAGAAAGTTACTCTCATACCTGACTTTGCCCTCAGAAAAATTTATGTTTAATGTTCATGCCTAAATAAGACTAAGGATAAAATATGTCACACCAGTACAGGGTTATAGTATCCAGCCTTCTCCAAAATCCATTCTCTCAGCCCATGGACTCTTCATTCACTCTTACAACTGCACAAAATGCAATTATCTCATCCTTGAAATAACATGCAGACCAAAGGCTGACAAAAAGGCTAGATTGGTGCGATACTTACATTGCACACAAGTCAAATAAATCTAAAAGTTAAAATTTGCTCTCCAGCTGAGTGGCCTTCACTCCAGGAGCTTATCACAGTTTCTTTAGTGTGAAGGGACTGGGAATTATCTTTAATTCCAGGATTTGTCAGGTTTTACTGAGAATTCATCACTACCCATTCACACACTTAAATAACTTGACTCTCATAAAATATACCTGGAGATAAGTCTTGACATGGCTCATATTTGATGACAGAACCTTCACAGAAGTCTCCCCCATTTTGAGGTTGAGGATTTGTACAGGAGCGTTTTAACATCTTTTTCCCAGTTCCACATTTGGGTGCATTACAGGGTGAAAATTCCTGCCACTCTGACCAACCGCCATCAACTGCAAATATAAGTATGTAATAATTATGTCAATTAAATAGTTTAATTCACATGCTACATACTGTACATAATCCACCACCATAATCAGTTTCCAAGACCACTGTTATGAGAAGGCAAATAAATAGAACAAGCAAACAATGCAATAAAGTAACATTGCAGCATAAACATTGCCTGGTCTCTCAGTGTGGGGGGTGCAATATGTTTTTGGAACTTGATTGATCAATACACATCTACCTCTTCTTCATAATATTAGTTTAAAGGTCCATGGAGCCTTTTCAAGTTAAGCATTAGTAAGAAACAGCAAGTAGCTACATGTAGGTTATGAGTTTCAAGGAAAATAATATACATCAAAACAGTTCTCAATTTTGATTGGCTTAGAGAAATGTAGTTTCAGGTAAAACAATGCAGAAGAGGGATAATACAGTAACAAACTATTAGTATCAACTTTGCCTTCTTCTGCTGCTAAGTAACTCTGAAAAAAAGCATTTGATCCAGTTTTGTTTTGATTGATTGTTTTGATCGTTTAGGACTGCCTAACAAATTAAATAAAATCATTTAACTCATTGCTTTGACTGAATGCAGTTGTTTTTTTAACTTGAAAGTAAACAACTTGTTCATCATAAGATAAGACACTAAAAATGTTTATGAAACTAGGCTTCCAAGTTCTACTACACTATTGCCATCATGGTAAAATTCAGTAAATAAACAAAATTACAGTGATCATGAGCACATGCTTAGAGGACTTACCATACACTGTCAACTTGATAGCAGTGCTCTTTTGGCTTCCAGCAAGGTTTGATACCTCACAGGTGTAAAGCCCACCATGTGAGATTTTTGCCTTCTTTATAATAACCTCAAGGTAGTTAGGATCAGTTCCGAAAAGAACTCCTCTGCTGCTTGAATCCAAGAGACGGCCATCTTTCCACCAGGAGACCGTTGGTCTTGGAACTCCTGCAGGAGGCTTGCATTTCAAGGTGACCAAAGTATTTTTTGGTACTCTTGTGTCAACAGACGGTGAAATCACAACATTTTCATCTAGATCTGCCATGAGCATTGAAGAAAAATGGAAAAAAATTACTTTTCCATCTCTTTGAATAGGCAAGTCTCCTTTTCAGTTAACCTTGTCACACTGTAGAAGCCAGTTATAGTTATTGTGTGACCACACTCCTTTCCTCTACCATGCTCTAATGATAATTATAATATCTAACTGGCTTTTCACAATTTTTTTTGGACAGAGACTGATTGGCACTTTTACTTTTCTTGCTTGCACTCAGTTTTCAACATATGCAAATACTCATGCAAAAAATTCTTTAAAATGAATTGCAAACCAACAACAAAAAAAACACAAAAAAAGGCAATAAAAAAGAAACAGTCAAAAAACAAATAAAAAAATAAAACAAAAAACAAAAATTAGGACATTTTTTTACCTGAAACTTAAATAACCTACAAGAATTAGACAGCAAACCTCACTTATAAATTATGCGCTAAAATTTTATGTTTCACGAATGTTCTACATAAACACCTACATGGCGCTACGTCAGACCTACTGTATATTTCTCATAAAAAAAAAACAAAAACAAAAAACAGGACATCTGAACAACAAAGATCCACTTACAAGCTTTTTTGACAGCTGCAGGGCGACTTTTTATTACTTGGCCTTGATAACCAGTAGCCACACAGGTGCAGACAGCATCAGTAGCATTGCTTTTCGCAAGGACTGGAGATACAGCTAATTCCACAATCAGCAACTTCACGTTATTCCCAGTTTGATTATCATATAATTTTCTCTGCACTAATCCACCAGTGCAATGGAAATTTAAGTTTGACACAAATCTGGCCTCACACAACAAATTGGCTGGCAGTGAGTTAGGTAGGACAAACTTATCTTCTGGTTCTGTGACAAACTCTGGTTTTACCACATCTGTAGCTGTAAAAAAAAGGGGGGGGGGAAATAAAACTATTGAAAACAAAAACACATTTGTATTATTTTGTTACCTGATCAGCTTTCTGTTTCAGTAATAAAGACAAATACTTTAATATCTTTTTAATGTGTATAAAACATTGCTCACTAATGTGATTACCTAAGCTTCAAAGTACATTGTACAGTGTATGGGCATTAACCTTTCATTAAATTAGATACAGACAAGAATAGAAAAAGAAAGGAATGCTCTCAAGTTGCAAAATGGACTCCAAAACAAAAACTTCCTAATGGTAAACTAGTCACTGATTAGAAATGGTAAAAGGACTGAATGGAGCTAAATTTGGTCGGTGATCAGTGACCAATGATCAACAGAATCAGATAATGGTGAAGCGGGAGTCCAATTGGTGAATCCCTACAGTGGAATCCCGATTTCTTGAACCTCCAGGGGAAACGCAAATTGGTTTGATAAATTGGGAGTACGAGATATCAGGGGTGAAATAGCAAATCCAAGGGAAACAAGGTTTGGTTCAAAAATCGGGATTCCACTGTATTAGGATTACACCAAGCCCTGTTGCCAATTAATCAAAACTATGGAGAATTTGAGACACAAACTAGACGTCCTCTATATACTTTCATATATCAAATTGGGCTTGTGATAACAAGTTGCTGTAGTTTTAATTGAGACTTTGCACACATAGAATAATAGTATGCAATATTATATACATATCACTGCAAATGTAACATGTTGTGGTCAATACATCAAATACAACTTAACATTCAGATGCTCCTTGTCTAATACAAACACCCACAAACATAAAAATTCAGCTTTCTTGATTACGCACCAAGAAGTTAATTCTGATCCAGTAACATCAAATTATTTATGAAATACTGTAAATCCTCTGTTAAGCCCCCGGGGGCTTATTTTTTCAATTACTTTTGAAGGGGGGGGGGGCTTAATAGAGAGGGGGGCCTTATTTAATTTAGCCAAATGCATCACCTGTAGCAAAAATACCGTGGTATGAGACAGTGTAGACTTACGCACTGTACAATTAAAGTCACTGTCAAAAGTATTTCATTCACTTGTGGGGGCCTAAAACTAACAAAGACAAAATTCTTATTCTTCAAAAATGTGCTTTTGGTCTCATATTCTTCAGCAATTTTTATAAGAATGGTTACTTATATTGATTTGTCGTACACAACTTACAAATGAAAATCTCTGGAAAACTCCTCTTATATTTACATTTTTTATCTCTTACATTTAAATATTTTATATAAACAGCCTTGAAATTTATGGTACTATAATTCAATGGTATTTTATAATTTAATAACCTAAACAAAACAATGGAAAGTGAAATTGAAAAGTTAGAAACTTATGATCAAGATTCAATGTCAATGTCAAGGATTTCTTGCAGCTTAGAATTTTCACCTACAGGAGCAAGGTTTCTCGAGGACGGACTTGTGGTTCCCAGGCAGTATACTGCTTTGTCTAACGATAAGAAAATGGTGGTAATTCTACACAGAGAACTAGAGTGCAAAGTTGAGAAAGTTAAGCATGTGAAGTTGGAGGTCATGCGGCCAAAGACCAAAAACAATATGAATTTCCAGCCTGAATAAATCATAACTGATCAGTCCACATTAAACGTTAATTTTTTCACAAAGAATAAGGATTGGGGGAGGGCTTATTAACTTTCCTCTGCTGAAAAGGGAGGGCTTACTAGAGAGGGGGGCTTAATAGAGGATTTACAGTAGGTGATAATTCTTAGCAGTGTCTTGATGCACAACAGAATCTCACTGACTCCAACTTGGTCAGCTCTAGCTTTTTGCCCTGGAATATGGGCTGTTTTCTTCAATTACACTTTCCAGTCTGCCCACATGACAGATTACCCACACCAGTTGTCATTTCCCTTTACAGCTTCAATTAGCAAGGCACTATAAGGGCTCTTTTTTTCCCACTTTAATCTTTTTTACAGTTGCTTTCGTTTATAGTTTCCTTGTCAGTTATGTTTCCTCGATTTGACTTCACCAACTCCTATATAAAATGTACCAAGTCATCTCTGACAAGAATATTTTAAGTCCTTCGTTGAAAGGTAATTGTGAAATACATTCAGGAAAAAAAAACATGCTTACATAAACCGATGCACTTTCCGATAATTACTAACCACCCTATGATTATCTGAGGTGATAAATATGATCGGAAACCACACCGATAGTCTTGGAGACAAATTATCGCGCACTCGATAAATTTATTTCCGGTTCTTACACCATTTTAATTCTAATTGCAGTGATGACTAGCAAAGGCAAAATATGCCATTTCGAATCGTTTTTCTTTAATATCCCATCCCTGCGATGTAAGTTTATGATCGGTGTAGCGTACATGCCGTAAAGGAAATGCGATATGTCTAAAGAATTCAACAGTGCTAGTTTCAACCAAAAACTTTTGTTGAACAAAGTCAACAAACTGTGACTAACCAAACAGGCGCACTTTGAGAGCGTGCTGGTCATACGGATAATCCACGAAGAAAATTCGTAGTTAGCAAAAGCAATTTGTAACAACTCCGCAATATTAGAGCAGACCATTACGACCAAATTAGGGCAAATGAAACAGCACTGTGATTCATTAGAAATCATGGCAAGAGTCAATTTTGGAAATTTCAAGGTCAAAATTAACTTCCGAGGCTTCCGATATCGCTTATGAAAGATGAGTTACCTTTTGCGCAAACGGGCGAATGAAAAGATCGAAAGCTAAAACGATTTTGCAGCTTAGGAATACACGCAGACGAAAATGTAAGATCCGATCGACCAAATTGTGCGGCGCGCAAACAATTCTGTATGGCGAAATCACAACTTCATAGTTCATTTAAATTCAACGCTGTTAGTCTGGTGTAGGTGAAAACTGAGACGGCTTTCAATTCATAATAAAAGCAATTTCACTTTCGATATTTGACGAATTAAACAACACATTGTGAAATTTTAGGCTTTCCAGACTGCTGATAAATATGTACGTGCTGACATATGCAAACGACGTACACTTGTTTACACCAAAGTTTTTGGCTGAAGCCTCAAATTTCAAACCACTTTCACACTTTACCACTGTTCCTATGTTTGTAATAAACTACTTACTAGAGATATCTTTAGGCAGTCCTGGAGATCTTTCCCTTCCGAGCACTAAGTTCGATCCAAACGCGGACTGAGGAAAGACGAGGCATATCATGCATGCGAGAACAAAGCGGCTCTCCATCTTTCTGTTTATAAAGCTGCTAGTTCCACCCTGTAGACGAGTCTTAAACTACGAAACAACTTTCCATCGATAATTCTGCTCTCGAAAGAGCTTTTCGTCAGGAAATGTTGAAGTGCCGATGTCACACTACGAAGAAAAAATTCCGATCAAAGACAGCCCCTCTGTGTGGTAAAGAAAAACAACAAAATTAGATATAACGTCACACTTGCTGAGTTCAAAGCCACGCGGGGACTGACCGCACAGGCAAAAAATGACGTCACACCGGAAATATCTCTCGGAAGTGTTCGTCACATTTGAAAGGTTACGTTATTTTGAGCGACATATGTTTAAAAATAACAAAAATTTGTCAAAATAGTCAATAAAACGAGATATTTCTAGTTTCTATGATTTGATGTAATAGCCAAGAGTATAAAATAGACAGTTGAAAATAAGGCACAGACAAATAAGAATCTACCTATCTAAACCGGGTAATGTTTCCTAAAATGCTTGATTAAAGATGTTACAGATTTGTAAACAAGACGACCGTATTATCCTGAATTATCCAGCTAAACCGTAGGAGGAGCTTTAATATCCGTTGATGATACAAGAGATCTTGGCCAGTCGAGTCTCTAAACATTTACTCGAAAATTTGCACCAATTCATGTGAAAAAATTACTCTGGATATAATTTCGGGTGGAACTACGTAAAGTCGTTCTAGTTTGTAAATGTTCGTACCTTCTGCAGGAGATCATTTCTAAACTGGCGTTCATTAATTGCGCCTAATCTTGTTTGTCATAACCAATAAATTTTTAAGTATTAAGGTCAGAAGGTTTGTTTGAACACTGTTGTAGCGCTAGATTAAATCAATTTCAATATCGTGTTATTTGCACGAAAACACGTATCAAACGTTAAAAATACCCTCATGGTCACTTACTGGACAAGAGAACTGGAAAAAAAAAACAAAACAAACCTAAAAAGCAGATCTTGTAAAATGGAGAGGAAAGTAATCTTTAACATAGCGTGGTGAAATTGATGTATTTACTTTCCGTTTTTTGTTCATAGACGCAGCGGCGACAAACCACAATGGGCATAATTTGACCATGTGATAATGTTATGAAAAAAAAAACAAAGGAAGCGTCTCTTTTAATTTTGGAGATACAAATAGTCAACAAAAGGCCGTCTAATAATAACTTTTCCTAACATTATCACAACTAAACGCCGGATACCATCAGTTATAGGAACAAACAAAAGATTCCATCATGTCCTTCTCTCTCTTATGCTAGGGTCATTCTTCGGGTTTGTCGTAAATGCATAAAATATGCGAAGCCAGAGCCACGTAAAGCTTGAAGGGAGGATTGAAAGGAGAGAGTAAAAGGGTTAGAAATACTTGTTTATAAGGAACCGGCAGTTTTAAAATAATTTTGCGCTCTAGATGCATTATTAGGACTGAGTAGACGTCAAATTTCTGTTCTGTGCATTCGAACCAGTCATCATTACTTACTCATACGACTTAAACTCTAGCCACCAGTCTGTGTTGGTCCATCATTACCTAACAGTTTGGCGTGGATTGGTGTGGTTTTATCCACTGAAATTTTCTCACTGAAATTTTCTCACTGAAAGCTCTAACCGAGCTTCATCGACGCATTAAAACTACAGTACAGAGGTGGAACATTCCTAATGATTACTGTAAATAAAAGAAGATCATATCAGTTGAAGCGTTTACCTCCGTTAAGGAATTAATTTTTATACGAAGGAGTGCAATGGCGTCGCAGCACGATAGTTTGCGGGCAGGGTAGAGGTACCTGATCCTCGTTTTCCTGACCGTGGAAGCTTTCGCTGTTACACTATTGTGTTCCACTTCAAAAAGGAATATTTGATCGCAAGTTATTAAATCCTTGTGGTTTTTGGAAAAATGGATTCGTGGGACAGTTCACAGCTTGATATGGTCGGGCTAAACTTAAGAAAGGAAACAAAAACCTGCGCAAACCCATTTGGCGAGGGCAAATAATTTTAGATAAATTGAAATTGTAAATAAATTTTTACAGATCCAAATCGAAGAAGAAGTAATTGGCTTTAACTTTCTACACTCAATTTGACTGCCTGCACTATTTAGGGCATTTTATGGGCAAAACTCAGTTGATTTGTTACTTATGTTCATGCCACATTGTATCTTATACAGTCATAGTTCTCTCGTCTTCTGCGGCGGAGTGGAATCGAAAGCTACCCTAAATTCTCGACTATGCGTAATACAGCTGATACTGAAAACACTACTTCGACGATAAGGGGGGCTTTCCAACGAATTACAGCAACGTAGCGCAGTTTTTTTCTTGAGTAACAAGGGGAAAGCTTTGGGGTAGTTAATCGAGTAAGTCTCGAATGACCTGTAATGGTCTTAGCCAGCACAAATTAGGAGCCCCTAACCACAAATATCGAGAATCCGCCGACAGTTGCAAAATTTCGAAATTTATTTTGTTTCACCTAAAGAACCCTTTTGATGAACTATTTTTGAAAATTGTATGGAAAAGTTCTACCGCCCTTTTCTTTTTCCGAAAAATCGAAAAGTTCAACATTCGCTGAAACGACCTTCGTTCCCAAGACAATCACTAAAAAATTCTGCAACTTAGGCAACTTCGACCGTTAAAACGTGATGCATTCCCGGTTTGCTATTGCTTCTGCAAGCAGATGGCCCTTTTATCTTTTCAAAAATGTAAAGTTCGTGTTATGTTGCTACGTTTTAGTCGGCACAATGACCCGTTAGAATGATGTAATCCGTGCCTTTTAGAAAAGGCAAAATAGAGGATAATTTTGAAGGCCGGGCTTAGAAAGTCTTGCCATTTATTTTCAAAAATTAAATTTTGTATCGCCTTAAAGTTTTTATCCTTGCAGTTCATCTCCTCCCATTTCCTTTTTTGGCTCGACATAAACAGCACGTCCAGCTTAAAAAAGTCAGGCCATTTTGACAAAGAATGTAATTCGAACCTGCCTCCCAGTTGTCACGCGAGAGTCATCGCCAATCTTTCGTCTTGGCCGACAATGAACTATTAACTTTTTAAGATACAAAATTCATGCAAAGAATGCCTTTTAACATAGCCACAATCACAAAATTGAATGGAACAAGATACATTGACTCTTTTTTTGTTATCTCTAAACCCCGCCCCAGCATGCTTTGCGCCTAACGACTCGAGCAAATTCCCTGTGCAACGTAAGAATGGCGATTACGAATTGCTTTTGCGAGAAAGTCTGGTAACTAGTTTGAAGCACTCAGTCGAGGCTGAAGGGAATAGAATTTGTCTTAGCAAATTTTGGCCCCTATCTGAGTTTTGAGAGTTTTAATGGAAAGAGATATTCAAATTTCTATCAACGGTAAGAGTAGGAGAAATGCAGAAATACTGGAGCTATGTAAGAATGCAGCGGAAATAAAAGTTCCAAAAGTTGACGGAAGAGGAATCAACGAAACGCGACGAGTTAATTAATTCCAAGATAACATTGCCAGGAGGAAAATAACTTCCCCATCTGCTTTCGCTTAAGGATTGGACTCGTGACTTCACTGCTATTCCAGACTTCAGGTTTCCTGATATTTACCATTACCTGGTTAGACGAAGACTGTTTACGTTCCTACAAAAGTCTTGAGGGTTTTCGCTTAGTTAAAGACTCTGAAGTACCACGATCGAAGTGATGACGAGACAGGTAAACATAATGGATACTGCTATCTCCAGTTCCGCCACTAGACAGGCCAAAGTCGGAAATCCTGAGTGGAATTTCACTGATTCGTCGTTTTTCAGAACATCATCCCAGGAAAGTTTCCGTTTCAATGCTGGCTTTTTATTAAGTTCGTTTCGAATTGTTTTGTTATTCGACACACATTTTATCCAGTATAGTCCATTTGTTTGTGGTCGATGTCCGTTGAACAAGAAACAGACACACATTCCTTTTCTTTGAATGCTTTTATTCCATTTTAAAACTTTGTTTTCCTAAGACTGTAATTGCGTGACATGCAGTTGCATTGCAGTTAGGCTGCGTTGCAGTTAAGCTGCGATTTTGACCTTGAATCTCAGTTTTTGTGTGGTTGTAATTCGTTATCTTTGTCGTCGTTCATCAAGTTTTTAAGCACTGTTTACACGGACCCGGTTTCATTTGTAACCACGTCGGTTTCGATGCGGTTACGCCTTTCGTTTACACGGCGCCGGTCGAATTCGTTGTCAGAATCGGATCGTTCTGAAAACGATTTCAAAAGTGGAGCGTTTTCAAAACGATACGGTTTCATTGGTCGTGTAAACGAAAGGCGTAACCGCATCGAAACCGATGCAGTTACAAATGAAACCGCGTCCGTGTAAAAGGTACCTTCGTTGTGCGTGCCATCGGCGTTGCGGGATCGATACGTATCTCGTGTAGCTTGCCTCAAATCTTCTAAGCCATTGTTTACTTATGTTTTGTGTAAGTTATTTAGCGATGTCGCGCTCTCGTGGTCGCGCGGAAATTTTCTGTGAAATTTAAGTGTTTTTTTGAAGTGATTTCGGGGCAAGCTCACAAGATACATTCTGGTATTTCGTATATCATCGCGTGCTTATTGTGTCGGTAGGTTTATCTTGGTTATTTTCGTTGTATTTAGTTTTTTAGTCGCCACGCGTGTTCTTACAATAGTTCCTCTTAATTTGTTGATTCAAGTTTACGAGATAATATGGACATTTAAAAAAGATCAGCGTTTAAATTGCTTCGCCGTCTCCGTAACATATCCCCGTATTTTGTTACTACTTATCTGGTTACGATTTTTCTTGGTATCCCAAGAAGTACTTCGGAAAAAACTTCTTTGCTGTCTTCGGTCGAATTTAGTTTTCTCCGCTCATTCGATCTTTTTTCGCGTTGACTCGGACTGTATGCTGATTAAATATTGTTCGAACCGTCCCCTGTGCTAACTTCTTAATTCTAGAATGTTTCTTCGCTCTTTGTTGTATCTCTAAATATTCGGAGCATATAAGCAAGTTGTTAATGGACGTGAACTCCTTATCAGAGCGACGACAGAAGGCAATCCATTTCTTTCTCAGTCTCCCCCTGGAAACTCGGAAAAGTTGAGGTTGGGCCTCTTTTAGAGATGTTTTTATGCACCGAGAGAGCACAAAGCTTCATATCCCACTTACAGTCACTCCAATCTGCTTTCAAAATGAGCGTGTATTCCCCTCAACCTCGACTTGGTGCTGTTAATTAGTAACCAGACTTTCTTGCACAAACAATTCGAAACTAGCCTATTCAAGGTGCTGTATGCCTCTATTAATTATTCAACGAAATGACTATAAAAACAAATTCAACTCAGTGGCTATCGTGGGGTGTTGATATAATCAGTATCATGTCCGTGAGATACTGGTCAGCAGATAGTGAGGCCCAACGCATGCGCATGTTAATATAATTAGTTGCGTATCCGCAATTAAAACATATGAGCTGTTTATTCTCATTTCTGAGTGCTCTTCACTGCCTAATAGATGAAATGGAGGTATATACAGGAGAAACAGAGTGCATTTACGTCCCACGACATTGAACGCTCCATCAGACAACACCCTAACAACTGCTGTGGAGAACAATATGCACAGTCTATCAACAAACACCGACAAGAGGACCGAGTCTTAAGATACCACTAAGGCAGACACTGCTCAAGCAAACTTGCAGACAAGACCGCAGCGGATCAGGAAAGAACCATACTGGTTCAATGACTATGAGATCAAATATTAGTTCGTTGCTCATGTATATATTCTTTTTTGTTTGTCGGAGTTGTGACATTTCTTAGAACACATTCACTATGAGGAGCTCCTCATTTTGGACCTGTTATCGTTATTTTCTTTTCTTTTTTTTTCTTTTAAATTTCCTTTGAGAAGAAGGATGTTTGATATAATCAGTATCATGTCCGTGAGATACTGGTAAGCAGATAGTGAGGCGCAACGCATACGCATGTTCATTAAAACATGTGAGCTGTTTATTCTCATTTCTGAGTGCTCTTCACTGCCTAATATAGCAGCGCTTATCAACATGGGGGACCATGCGTCCATGCAGTTTTAGCTTAAATTCGTCCTCACATTAAAAGCACTCGTATTGACTTCACATAGGTCTTCAGCCCCAATTTTATTCTGATAGAAAAAAGTGTGAAATAAAATAAAAAAGTAGGTAACCACTTTATAAAAATTCACTTCCAAAAACGGCTATCACGCAAGAGACAGTTGCACATTCTTTTGTCGTGGCATTTGCCCAGAATTATCAAGCTATTTTCAGCTTGAGCTAAAAATTCATATGATTCTTTGAGTCCATCAGTTCTTCAGGAAGTTATGACTCTGCAGAGTTCATCTGTTGTTCAGGAAGTTTGAAATTAGCCCGCACACGTTCGTGAACAAATCGCATTGGCTACTGTTTATCTAATACGTGTGAAAAACATAGAATTGCTTATGAAATCAAAACAGCTTACAATTCTGACTCATTTTCTCGAGTCAATCAGTTTTTCAGGAAGTTTGGAATTACCACGTACAAAGTATAGGTGCAATGTACCACGTACATGAACAAATTGCATTAGTTACTGTTTGACTAATAAGTGATACCATTGCGTCACATAACCATCCTTCCAAGACTTCCAAGCGCAGCCGAGGACCACTAGATTGCTTGTAAAATCAAAAATGAGATTTCGATCTTCGAGCAAATGGCAGTATGTAGCTATTCCTACCTACTGAAAGAGGATTCTACACGATTTGTATTAAGTGTGAGTAATCATGGAGATTTTCAGTGTCACCCTTTGTGGGCTTCGTCCCATCTGCGATCATGCAAAGTAAAAGGCAAAGGAATACAAAACGAATTGGGAAGCAGTTGGATCATTTTCGAGAGAAGATACTCAAACTATCATTAGTTCGACTATTGAAGGTTCCTAACGTCATCAGAAAAACGAGAACTAAACGAATTGCAACGCAGTATATGAAGTATTGCTCAGAGGGTGGTTTTGTGCCATTTAGTGAGCGGATAATTAACAATTATTCCACGAGCGCGCGTTGGATATGAGATGATAGATAGCCAACGAGGCGCGTAGCGCCGAGTTGGCTATAATCATCTCATATCCAACAAGCGCGAGTGGAATAATTGTTTTATTAAAAACGCCCCCAAGAAATTATTATTTTGTAAGAAGAAACTGGATTTTTTAGCTCCCTTTTGAGTTTAAGCTGATGCGTACGCTTACCATATTTGTAGATTATGGTATATTGGCTGATATACCATAATGGCTAAGCCAATAAAAAGTCTTGAATTGCATTATCCAATGATCCAGTTTTTAATAATACTTCTTATCCTATAAGAATGCAGTGCGTCTGTGCGAGAGTCCCTTCAAGGACTAAATTATGTTGCAGCCGAGGGTACCAAAGCATTTGACGACCTGTTCGACCTCGTTGAACGGACCGCAAATTCGGGTGGTTCAGGGCCAACTTTACAAGAAAATCTAAAAGCTGGAAAGTTGTACCCTAAAAGCGACTTCAAGGCAATAAAAAAACCGATGTATTAGGAAGCATGGGTTAATGAATGACGTCAAATGCAGTGATACATCTATTAAAAAATCAGTTCATGTTTTGATAATAAAAATTCACGTAGTTAGGTATGCATGTATGTATGTATGCACGTATGTATGTAAATTAATGTATACATACTCACATAAGTGAGCACATCTATGTTGTGTATTTATTTCAACTCATATAATCTTATAAAGGCTGATAGTTTCTAAAGAAACTGTTTGAGGCTGCGTCGGTGGGGGTAACGAAATAATTTGAATATATCAACAAAGTTGAAATGGTAAATTAGCCACCGTTACGACTATAAAAGCTGACGTTTCGAGCGTTAGCCCTTCGTCGGAGCGAATTCAAATTAGTAAATATATTATGATTATTTGGATAATCCCTTTTCCATTTATGGTTTCTTATATTTTCCAGCTTGGTTGGTGAAAATCCAACAAAAGACAAGTAAAACACAACTTTTGACCAACCTGGATATTTGATATTTTTTCAGTAGGAGTTACTACATCTCGGGCGACGAGCCGGGCAAGGAAAATAGTGTGCAATATGAGTGATCAGTGGTGGAATAGCTTGAATACCTCCTGTAGAGACAAATCATTTGTGGTTTTATCAAATAATCGTGTTATCAATCCCCAAATTTCAGCAAAAAACTTCGCTACATAAACAGTTAAAAAAAAAAATTCAAAAGCGTTGACTATACAAATATTTTTCTCTGCTCTCATAACCAACGAAGGCATAGAGTCGGTGGCTTCGGGAAAAAAGAGAGCTTACGCATCAGACGTATTTGATGTCACGGACGTCAGAATACCGGGCAAGACTGGATCGACAACGGCGTTTTAGGCGCGAAATTTTTACTAAAGCTGGACACCTGCGTCACCACGAACGTGACAGCTGATCACAGCTGTCACATTTTTGGTCATTATTTACAAAGGAAATGTGGCCGTAATTTGCAACATGCCGTATTTAAGGGATGTGAGAAAATCACTTTTAATCGCTCATGACCGAGGACTGGTGTCAGACGAAGAACTGTTGCTATCACTGAAAGAGAATTCGTCAAAAAACCCTGAGTTTTCGAAGGAAAAATACGCGAGGTTTAGTATCGAGGAATCCGAGTTTAGAGTTGAAAAAAAGGGACCTTCCACTGCTGGCTGATGCGCTTCGACTACCGGACACCTTCCACTGTAATCAGAGAACCACTGCCGACAAGTTAGAGGGGCTATGTGTTTTGCTCAGGCAAATGTCGTTTCCTTGCCGATATAGCGACATGCTCGCACGATTCGGCCGATCGGTTCCTGAACTTAGCATGATATTTACGATATACATGATCACAAACTGTGTCAGTGGAATCATGATCTACTGAATCCACGTGACTTCAACACCTACACGGATGCTATATCGAATAGAGGGGCTGCACTACAAAATTGTTTCGGGTTTATAGACGGAACGATTAGACCGATATACAGACCCTCGCAACAACAAAGAATAATGTTCAACGGCCACAAAAGGGTTCACTCCTTGAAGTTTCAGTCCGTAACTTTACCAAATGGTTTGATAGCCAACCTGTTTGGCCCAGTTGGTTAGTAAAAGAAATGAATTACGTAATTTTTGATCTATAGTATTCGTGATGCCAAACACTTCCAGCCCTTATGAAATGGTACGTTTGCGAAACTACATCTCATTTGAAATACAAGTTTCTTCTTTTTCCTAGAAGGTAGAAGGCATGATGCAGGGATACTTGCAGACTCTAAGCTACTCGACAGTTTGGATCAGTATGCATTTAACACAAATGGAGACCCTGTCTGCCTTTATGGGGACCCAGCTTACCCAATACGAGTGCACCTACAGGTTCCATTCAGACAGAATGCTATTACTCCAGCAATGGAAGCTTTTAATAGCTCCATGAGCTCCGTAAGGGAATCAGTAGAGTGGACCTTTGGTGATGTTTCCAAGTCGTTTAAGGCCTTAGATTTTTAAAGTAATCTAAAAATTGGTTTGAGTTCAGTTGGCAAAATGTACTTAGTCTGTGCACTCATTCAAAATGCAATCACATGTTTATACAGAAACCTGACATCGAACTTTTTTGAAATTGAACCTCTTTCCCTGCATGATTACTTAAGATAAGACCAGATAGTTAAAGCAGCAGTACATGGCATGAATAATTTATTCTTGTCTTGAAAATTTCACTCGTACAACTCTAATCAATATAATTATACTCTGTACATTAGCAACCAAAAATTGCATAAATTCCATCTGTAAGACTGTAAAGTTATACTCTGCATTGTCATTTGATTGTTCACTTTTTGATATAAAATAGCAATGAAAATAAACCTGAAACATGTATAACTTTAGGAAGGAAGCAGTTATTAAAATTAGATTAGAGACTTCGAAAACTGCTTTACTGCCTCCCAAGCTCATTGACAAGTTTCACACAGTATTGCCAAGTTTACCTAGACCCAAGTAGTGAGTGAAAAAGCAAATTTCTTCCAAGAAATTAATCAGTAAGAATAAACTGAAAGGTGGTAATTTATGACTCTTTCCATTTGTTCACATGCTGAAGCATACCCATCATAAGCTGACTTTGCTGCTGCATCATTATTTGAAACTGTTGTTGTTGTTACTGCTGCTGTTGCTGTTGTTGAAGCTGTTGCTGCTGTTGTTGCTGAATGAATTGCATCATACTTTCATATCTTTGCTTCTCTAATTCTTCTGTTTTTCCCACATCTGCAACTCTTTCTCTCGGAGGCTCATTTCTTGAGTATATTTTTCTCGCAAATACTCTATGGTGTCATTGCCTGAATTTCTGCTTTTTTTCTTCTTTGAAATCTTGCTATTTCCCTCTTCCTCTTCCTCTTCCTCTCTTTTCCTTTTCTTGCTTTCTCCAAATGTTTACATGGCAATTCTTCTTATTTCCAAAGCACTTTCCCTGTCCTTCTCTGATTTTCAAGAGGCACTTTCACCTACAGAGGTGAATGAGTCAATTATATTATTTAACAATATTAACTATCTAATTTTTTTACTCCCCCTAAGTATTATAAAAGATAAGATAAGTGCTAAACTTTCACAAAGGCTATGATTGAGTTAAAGAATGCTCATTTTATGTTTAAAATAGTTGGGAGGGGGCCAGGAGGTAGAAAGATTTATCACAATAAAAATAAATAAATTAATTAATAGAGGAACTTGAAATTTACCCAAGCAAAAAAATTATAGGTTTATATCACACAAATTATGCTAAAAGAAGTACAAACCCACTCCTTTTGCCTAAACCCAATAACAAAAATTGAGTTATGAGTGGTCTCAAGAACAAATTTAGATATCACATGCTAAGCTTACCACTGGTTTGTTTCTAGAGGCCATGAAGACAAGCTATAATATAGTAAATAATGTAGCTGTGAGATAACTAACAAGTTGAAAAAGCAGCAAGAAGAAATGAATGCAATTGACAGACATCTATCATGATCAAAATGAAACAAATAACTCTTCCCCATCAAGAGGTGCAAAGAGTACCCAAAAGGTCTCTAACTGATCCTAAGGTCACGAGTCCCGTAAAAATACCAACACGAGTAAACTGAGTAGATTTTCAAATTAAAAATGCTGTATTGGTGAGTTTCTTTCTTATGGCTTAAGACATCGTAGTTTTTTACTATCAACCCTTTTGATTTTGTCTGATGCAACAATCCCTCTTCCTAGCTAGCCCCAGTATAATGAAAGCAAAAATCAAAACAACTTTTCTTACCATCTTTCTATCGGAGGTCCTCCTCGAGTTTTTCTACTTCGAGACACTCTTCTATTAGTTGATCAAGTTCTGACAAAGATGGGCTTATTCCACTTGCTTTTGCTTCCCTCTTCATTCTCATTCGATACTTCTCTGCCAACAAAACGTACCGATCTTGCACTTATCTTTTTGTCATTTAATCCTTGAATAACGGATCTTGTTATCCACTTAGCGTCTCTGCGATCGACAGCCACATTTGCGCTCGGTTGCTCGTTTTCTTCTTTGCTTTAAACGGTTGCTGCACTCTGACTTCTTTCATTAGTGCTACGTCGTGCTGTTCAGACCATTCCATATGCCAACTACATAAAAGAAAAAAGATAGAGCGAGTGTTTACTGTAGGTAGTAGCTGTATAAAATAGTCGATCACATTTCAGCACTAAAAATAAAAGAGCTTAATGGCGGGGAAATTAATGCACTTTCTTGAACGTGAAATACGGCGACATAAAACTCTCGACAAAAAGAAAACAACTAACAATAAAAACAAACACATGGCAAGATAACTTAAACTAAATGGTACTCTGCGAGCAGAGGTTTTTTCCAGAACAGGAAAACTATTATATAAGTATTTTTCCTGTGCTGGAAAAAACATCTGCTCGTAGGGTAACTAAAAGAATGGCGACAAACAAAAACCAACTCAAGATAAAACAAAACCAAGTAACAGAACCTGCGGAAACGTGTGCCAAACACACAGTTAGGCACATTTTGTCCCATTTTTAAAAGTTATTGTTTAAGTGCAGATAAAAAACTACTTTCTTATGAAACATACAATGTACTTACGGGTTTGATTTGACGATTGAAAAGACATGGTGTCAGTCTTGTACTGAGACAGCCCTGAGACAGAGCAAAACAATTCGCACGGCAAACATCCCGCTTCCCCGCTTTCACGTCTGCGACCTCACGTCAAAAACGTCTGCACATGCGTACTGATTGCGAAGCTCATATTTAAACTTGTGGTTGACGTCCGTGAATCAAAAACGTCCGATGCTTAAGCTCTCTAGTACGATATTTGGTGCATGACGTAAAAAAATGTACCATGACTTCCGGTTGTCAAAAATTGTCGATCAAATTTGGCGAGAATTGGTTTTTGCAATCTAGTTCTTCTGTTCCAGAAAACTTTGCCATGGAAAGACCAAAAGCTAACAACGATAAAAGAGTTAGAGATCGACCTTTTGAAAGAAGAGCTCGACGGCTTTTCTGTTGAAGGCGATTGTTGCTTCGGATATTGCGAAGGAAACAGAGCTGAGATGGATGATTTATTAGTATCATTTCAGGCGTTGCACTCCACATGTTATGTACTTACAGAAAGCCATTCAAAAGAGAAAAACCACAAAAGACTTTCTCAAATAGGTATGTAACTATTCTTCCAGTGTTTTGAAGTACACAGATCCTGGTTTCCTAGTATAATTTTCCTAATTCAGGGACAATTTAAAAAGATAAGAATCACCGTCTTTCTTTCAGACTTAATGCTAACTTCTCCGATGGCAGTCTTATGCGGCAGATACAAATCAGTTGAAGGAATTACGTGAGGTCTTACGTGCGGGGAATAAACATTCAGCCAAAAGGTTAATCCAGACTTTAAAACCCTTCATCAGTTGTTGACGTAGGGAAAGTGGATTTCACCACTTTCAAGTTTGCAAAATTAATCATGGCGGCAAGAGGCGTTTTGATGGCTCTCCAACTCATCATCATTCTACGCTTCCTAAATGTCCTCTCATCGACCAGAAACAGTCCTAGTGTGGATTTAAACAATCAATGGTCAACTTGGGAAAGTTTTTATGGCCTAAAATATCGGTTTGGTCATGAAATTTTGGCCAAACTCACGCGTTCCTCCAACCTTGAAGCGGCGAATAGAAGAAAGACTCGAGTCATGTTTGGAAGGACAACTTTGTCGCTAAATAAGTATTTATTTTACATATTTCTGCTTCTATCGAACGATCTTGATCTAAATCCAGGACCTAACTCTCTGATTCTCTGTGGGGGAGCAGCGACCGGAAAACACAACAATTTCAGAATCTCGACCTTCAATGCTCGCAGTATCGTTAACAAGCGGTTGGATTTACAAACATCGCTGACTTGTCTCTTGGTAAAAGTTCTGGAAAAGCTGGTTGCCGATCATATACCCTGCTTTATTAATTCAAGAAATTTCCTTAGCGATCACCAATTTGGTCTTCGAAAAGGTTCATCATGCACCTCACAGTTAATACATCTCTTTCACTCGTGGGCCTCGGCTTTGGATTCTGGCAAACCAACTGATGTAGTCTTCTTGGACTTTGCTAAAGCCTTTTACCCTGTTTCCCACAAAATTCTTTTGACAAAGGTACAACTTTTTGGTATCAAAGGCAATATCTTCCTCTGGTTGAATGATTTCCTTTATGATCGAAAGCAGAGAGTTGTCATCGATGGTGCATTCTCCGATTGAGGAACTGTCATCTCAGGTGTGCCTCGGAGCTATATTTTGGGGCCCCTTCTCTTTGTTTTATACGTGTATGACATACCGCAAACTTTATCCCGCTCAAGTGAAATGTTCGCTGATGATACGCTACTGTATAACTCTGATTCTATTGACATTGTTTCTACCCCTGTTGAACAAGGCTTACATCAACTGAGTGACTGGTGCAGTTCATAGTCTCTGAATTTAAACATTGACAAATGTGAATTCATGAGAATTACAAAATCGAGGGCAGTAACCACCTGTTCTTATAACATGAACTCGGTTCCATTGACGAAAGTTTCCTCACACAAGCATCTTGGTCTAACTCTTTCATGTGATCTTTCATGAAATCCCATGTTCTATCAGTTGATGCAAAAGCAAATCGCGTTTTGGGCTTACTTAAACGCACCTTTGGCAGATGCTCTGAAGCTATAAAAATAGGGTATACATCTATGGTTAGTCCAATAATTGAATATGCGTGCCCTGCTTGGAATCCCCGTCAACAATACTTGTCAGATAAACTAGAGCGGATTCAACGTAATGCCTCTAGGTGGATTCTTGGCAAGGACATTAATTACGACGAAAGACTGTCGAAACTAAGATGGATGGATCTCAAAACCCGTCGAAGTTTTTTAAGTCTGACACAACTTTTTAAGTATATCAAGGGCTTTTGTGTTGTACGTCTAGATGATTATTTAAAGTTTTCTTCGTGCCGCACAAGATGTACCAACAGATATAAAATTTGGAAACCCTATGCACGGACAAATATTGTTAAGTACTCCTTTTGGCACAGGTACATTGATGAGTGGAATTCTTTACCGAAAGATATCGTTGAAGCAGTCAGTGTTAGCAACTTTAAGAGACGTCTATATAACATGCTCATTAAGGATTCTGTTTCGCACTAGGCTTAAATTAATTATTTGGTTAGATATACATTTTAGATTGCTATAGTTTTATCGATGCCAACATAGTGTATATAATTTAAGTATGTATATAGATTTTTTATTTCTATTGGGGGGTCAGCTTTATATGAAGATTAAGTTCTTCCCTGCTGGCACCCTATTTGCATTTCTACTCTTTTGATCTTCCAGCTGTATGCAAATAAAGTTGTTATAAACAAATACCGAAGGATACCCTTGGAACTAGCTTAATTCCAGGTATGGATGATGCACTGAAATGAGACTGGACATCGCGTTGCACTGCAAGCAACAGGAAATTGTAATTGATTATACAATTCTACTTCGCTGAGCCTGTGTGGAGATGAATCACGAAGTAACTCTCTACGTCTTCTTGTTGCAAGTGAGTTTTATTTTCATGCCGAACATTACGCGACTCATGAAGTGTTTAAAGAAACTGCCGAACTTACAGAAATTTCAGAATCAGTGTTATTTCCGGTTTTTTTGACGGCGAGTGGCGACAAAGCTCTTTCAGATGGCGGAACTAGGATTGATGCAGTAAAGGCCGAAGCAGTGGCTACATGCGAAGATAAACAGTAGGCATCATTAGTTAACATTAGTTAACAATCTTAGAAGCAGACCTATTATGGCGGTAAGACGTGTTCCGAGCCTGTCCGTAATTTTATTAAGTTTTTCGCTGTTAGCTTTGTTCTCTGTCAACTTATACTCTCTCAAGCTCTCGAAGAATGCTCAAGTGTATTACGGGGATAAATTCTTCAAGTATTTCAACTCATACCTGGTCGATTTCAATCTAATTTCGCCAAGGCATATGTCAAGGATCGGCGGCCATTTTGTCACCTCACCTCACAAGAAGTTTCAGAAGTCAAGAGTGGCGTACTATTCAAACTGTACGGCTTCCTTCAACCCGGTTGCTCTTTCTGTGGTTAGAAGTGGAGACATTCATCCTCATCCAGGACCTCACAGACAATGTAACTCAAGAAACCCTGGTCCACCATTGGGAAAGAATACTCTTAAAATATCTTCCTTTAACGCAAGAAGTATCGTCAATAAAAGACTGGAGCTTCAGAGTCATGTAGCGCTGATGAACCCCGACATAATTGCGATAACCGAAACATGGCTTCATGAGGGAATAGCCGACAACGAAATCCTTCCATCTTCATATAATGTTCTTCGAAATGACCGTGGAAGTAGGGGTGGCGGTGTACTTTTAGCCGTTAAATCTAATATATCATGCTCAAGACGTCCTGATTTGGAAGAAGATATTTGCGAACTCTTATGGGCCGAAATTCCACTGAAAAATTCTGGATCGTACTTCCTAGGAGTATTCTACCGCCCTCCTTCAAGTGACATGAACTATCTAGAAGGCCTTAAAAGGTCACTAGAAAAAGTTACAGTGGTATCCGATCACACTAATGTTGTTCTTTTGGGTGACTTTAATTTTCCGGATATTGATTGGGACTTGATATGCCCTTCTCAACCAAATGTCTTATCAGACTATTTCTGCGATAATATTGTGAACTTCTATGGTTTCTCTCAATTGATCGACGAGCCTACGCGTCAAGATGCTATCCTAGACCTTGTGATATCTAATCGTCCAGAATCACTTAAAAACATCCAAATTTTGGACGGAATTGGCTCTTCAGACCACAATGTTGTCTCTCTCAAGTTGACATGCAAAGTCACTCGTCCATATCAACGACCAAAACAAATCTTTGACTACAAAAATGCTAATTGGGATAACTTTCGTCTTGAACTATCAAATATCCCATGGGACGCTATATTGAACGACAATGACACAATGGAAGAGGTTTGGTTAAATTGGAAGTCTGCATTCTTTAAAGCCATTGAAAACAACGTTCCTTCGAAGAAAATAAAATCAAGACAAAATGTGCCCTGGATCACTTCTGATATACGCAAGCTTTTCCACAAAAGAAAACGCCTTTGGAAGAAAGCCAAATCTACCCAGCTTGAAGTTGATTGGAATAAATATAAATCGTTAAGGAATAAAGTTAAATCGGAACTTAATAAGAGTTATTACCAACATGTTCACTCATTAATTGATTCCAAAAACCCTAAACGCTTCTGGTCTTTTATAAAATCCAAAACGAAAAACAAATCAATACCTGTCACTATGAAATGGTCGGATCGTGGTGTCACGGCTTCTACTGGCAAGGACAAAGCAGAGTTATTTTGCAAATTTTTCGCGTCGGTGTTTACCCGCCCTGACCCAGCTACCGATGTCGATGAGGATGCCCATTCACATGGTTCAGGCTTCGTTATACTAGATCTCATGTGCTCTAGTGCTAATGTGGGAGAGCTTTTGCTTACCCTTGATGTGAATAAAGCCACTGGCCCGGATGGTTTGTCTGCACGTTTGCTCCGGGAGGCAGCCTCTGTAATTTCTGATCCACTGTCAAAGTTATTCAATATGTCTCTGAATAGAGGAAAACTACCTCGTGACTGGAAGTCTGCCAACATCACCCCAGTTTACAAAAATGGTGGTAAAGAATATGTTTCTAACTATCGTCCAATTTCTCTAACATCGCTTGTAGTTAAGACCCTAGAGAAGCTAGTCACAAGACATATTATGGCTCAGCTAGAAGATCATGACTTGTTAAGCCCTCATCAATATGGCTTTCGAGCTGGTTTTTCCTGCACATCCCAACTTATTCGCCTATTTCACTCCTGGGCATCAGCCTTAGATAAAAACAAAACATCAGATGTCGTCTTCTTGGACTTTGAGAAAGCGTTTGACTCAGTCCCACACAAACATCTCATCTCTAAGCTTGGCCGATATGGTATCAATGGTCAGATTCTCGAGTGGCTAAGTGATTTCCTGCAAGATCGTTTCCAACGTGTTGTTCTGGAAGGTGAAAGCTCAGACTGGTCCATGGTTTACTCTGGTGTCCCTCAGGGAAGTATTGTTGGGCCAATGTTGTTCTTGTTGTATGTCAACGATATACCACCTACCCCCACGAGATGCTAAAATAAGAGATAAGTCTCTTCCTTAGATCAACACCTCCATCAGGAAAGAAATGAACAAAAGATACAAGCTCCTAAAAAAGGCAAAGTCATCAGGCGACCCCGAATTATGGGGTCCCTACAAACAGAAGCGATATGAGGTTAAGAAGCTACTAAGAAGTGCTGAAGCTGATTATTGGCAAAAATTATTCAATGAAGCTACTGATTCTAATGAATTTTGGAAATTGACCAACCAAGTCTTGAGGAAACACAAAGTTAAAAACATTGGTCCAATCTGTGATCACAACGAGGAGATAATAACCCATGATTTAGAGAAGACAGAGTATTTTAATGACTTTTTTGTCAATGTCAGCAAAGACCTCACTAAGCAACTTGACCCTCTGAACTTGTCATCTATAAACACCTTTATCACTAGAGTCACTCCTACCAGGGACAAAACTGACATGAGCAGGGAACTGGTAAAAAACAAACTGACTAAAACTGCTAACCCCAAGAAGGCTACTGGTCCAGACAAAGTATCCCCCAGGGTCCTCTCCATGATTGGTGACCCTGTTATCCACAGTCTTTTACCAATCTTCAGGAAAAGTATATGTGACGCATCTTTCCCTTCAAGCTGGAAACTATCACGCGTTAACCCCATATTTAAGAAAGGCTCACCAACAGAAGCGAACAACTACAGACCTATCTCCCTCCTCAGTATCCCTGGGAAAATCTTAGAAGATGTTGTCAGTGATACCCTGAACAACCATTTGCACACACAAGGCTTGTTATCTCATAGACAGTGGGGTTTTCGGAAAAATTATTCAACTGAAAGCCTCTTACTTCACCTAACAGAGACCTGGAAAAATGCGCTGGACAAGGGCCTAAAAGTGGGCGTGCTTTTTATTGACTTTCGAAAAGCATTCGACACAGTGAACCATACCATCCTTCTAGAGAAGCTAAAGGCAATTGGGATATCTGGCGATTTGCATTCGTGGCTTACCGATTACATGTCTGCACGTAAACAATTTGTCCAAATATCAGGATATCAGTCCGAGCACAAAACCATCACACATGGAGTTCCCCAAGGCTCAATACTAGGGCCAAAATTATTTTCAATATTTGTAAACGATCTTCCAGAATCAATAACTAGTGGTGAATTATTTATGTTTGCCGATGACACCACTATTTTTACAATTGGAAACAACATCGACGATATCATCTTAACACTCCAGTCTGTACTAGACCAGCTGTACACCTGGTGTCAATCAAACAGATTAATCGCCAACGAATCGAAATCTGAAGCCCTGATAATTTCTAGCCAGAACTTTATTGGCCCCCTGCCACGCTTGGCCTTTGGTAATAGCTTTATTGAGTACAAAACATCATCTAAATGTCTTGGGGTGACAATTGACAGCAAGCTATCATGGCAGGAGCACATAAAGAACGTTTGTAAGTCATTCAGCAACAAAGTTGCAGTACTGAATCGGATAAAGTTTTTACCGATACCAACCTTAGAAAACATTTATTATAAAACTATTATCCCTAGCGTTTTGTATGGCATTGTAGTCTGGGGGTCTTGTTCTTCAACCCATATGAAAGTCACGCTTAACAAAAGGCTCTATCGGATATCGCGTGACACCCGCTGTAACGCGACCGACTAAAGAATCAGCGAATTTTGGAAGATTTTGCTCTCTCTCTTTCGCTTAAAGAACGTTGTCGTTCTGTTACCTCCAGATTATAAAAGCAAAATTGTTAAGCTTTACGTAGAGGTGCAAATTATACCGTTAAACAATAATCTTGTACTGGCAAATAAATATTTTGTGTTGCTGACTCGCGCTATTTTAAGAGGTTTTGATTTCATTTTTTCGAGACAAGGCAAAGACTCTGGGCCGAGGTTTGTACAACGCATGCTCAAATGTGTGCGTTACCGCCAAATTCGAAAAGAATAATAAATTCCGCGTATTTTGATGTATAATTCATAAGGGTGCGGTAAAGTTTCGGCCTGGCAAATGGGCCTTGAAATCAACGCTTTGGTTCTATTTCTGCTGCTAACCTTTATAAACAGCGCGAGTGCGATAGAACAGGAATTCGATGGAGCGGAATCCGGAGATGTCCCTTCATTTACGTACGAAATAAACAAGTAAGTATAGATTCAAGTTTCGTGTATTTCTTCGAAGATTCATTGTGTTAAAGATCCTTTTCTATCTTGTTTGGTAGCTACCTCATCTATACAGTCTGTAAAGAATTAGAGGGGAAAATCGACGACTTAAGTACTGAGTCTGCTTGGTCGGCGAGAATAAGAAGAATTTTTGAAGAGTCTGCGCTGAAAGGTTTAATCTTAAACAATCGTATCGTAAATGTCTTCAAGAAGAAAATTTCGCTTCTTCTCTCGGCGTTGAGGAAAGCTGGTCAAAAAGGTGGTCGCCATGTTAAGAAGCTTAAAGAAAAGTGGCAGAAAGAGACGTGCTCATTCAAGATATTCTATAATGAAATTGAAGCGTGTCAGCTACAAGAGGAGAACAGAGGTTTGCGCGGACAAAAGAGAAAGCTGGAAGCATCCCTTGCAGATGAACAGGCGAAAAGGCTAAAGGTAGAAGAGAAACTCGAACAAGTGCTTAACAAAGCAGAAAAGGACGAAAAAAAATACGAAAAAAAATTTAAGATTCTAGCGCGTAAAATTGCGAAACTGCAGAGAGACGGAAAGAGAGGGCCGGCCAAAAAGAAAAAATTTACCGATTATACGAAACAGCATCAGTCACGTCTTCGACAACAGATGAAGGAAAACTGTCAGGCAACATTATCCTTCCTTGGATTGTACGATTTTATTGCCACAAAAGTAGAAGTTTTCAATGGCGAAACTCAACAGTACGAGACATTTTCCTTAATTGATGAAAACGAGCTGCCACTAAAGGACAAGGACTCAACGGAGCTGACAGATGAAAATTTGGATGAAATTAATATGTGGATCTACATTAAAGATAAATTTAACATTTCTAATGAGGCTTGGCATGAGCTGGCTATGAAAACCAAACAGATGCCAAACAGCTATAAGCTGGAGAAGAAATTGAAAGAACTTAATGCAAAATGGAATCTTCAACCTACACCTGGCCAAGCCGAGGGAGTCCAGTTAAGTTTTAAAGAAAGTTTAGAGGAACAAGTAATCAGGCTTCAGGGGAAAGGAGTTTTGAACATTAACACTAAAATCAAAGTTAAAATTAGTGGGGATGGGACCAACATTGGGAAAAGGCTCAAAATTGTTAATTTAACTTACACAATATTAAATGAAAGAGATATTGCAATGAGTGAAAAAGGCAACTATATTCTTGCCATAATCAAAACTACTGAAAGCTATGATAATTTAAAGGCAACCCTTGCAGATCTTAATGATGAAATGCAGAATCTAAAGCAAATATGTGTGGGTGATTATAAATGTGACATTGAATACTTTTTGGGAGGGGACTGGAAGTTCTTAGCTTGTGTGTGTGGTTTGGGTGCAGCAAATCAGGACTATGCCTGTATTTGGTGCAAATGTCCTAGGAATGAAAGGTTTGACTGCAGCAAGAAGTGGTCCCTCACAGACAGGTCCCTTGGTGCAAGATCATGTGAAGAAATAACTGCCAATGCAAAATCTAAAAAGTTCAATTGTAAATCAGTGCCTTTATTTTCTTTTATTCCCATTGATCATGTCATAATTGACACACTTCACTTATTTTTGAGGATTTCTGACAACTTGATTGAGCTTCTCATACAGCAACTTCGCAGGGAAGATGCAATAGATAAAGTGAAAACTTTCCCTAGTGGGTTTACAAGGGAGAAATATAAACATATGGCTGGATATGAAAAGTTTCTGAAGGACATTGGAATTTCCTTTGACTGGAGAGTAAATAAAGACTCTAAAAAATTAGAATATAGAGACCTTACCGGACCAGAAAAGTTGCTTGTTATGCAAAGCATAAATTTCCAATCACTCCTTCCCAACTTTAAGGAAACTAAAGAAATGGAAAAACTATGGGCCAGTTTTATGGAAATTATTGGAGACCTGAAGCTTGAGTTTACAACTGATGATGCTATTACTCAGTTAACAAATAAGATCAACTCATGGTTTGATAAGTTTCTATGTTTGTATCAAGCCAAAGATGTTACCCCTTACATGCATGCACTATATGCTCATGTGCCTGAATTCTTAAGACTCTATGAAAATATATCCTATTTTACACAACAAGGAATGGAAAAATATAATGATATATCATCCAAACATTATTTTAGATCCTCAAATCATAGGGGAATTTCTGCTTTAAAACAGATTCTTTTGAAGAAAAATAGAATACAGCTCCTAGAAGCAGCAGGCATGGAAAGAATAAAGAAAAGTTATAAGTGTGGAAATTGTGAAGGTCTTGGTCACACCATAAAGACATGCTCAGCTAACTGTAAAGAATGCCAGACTGCAGTTTGTTGTGCACATCTTATCAAAGTTGATGGAAGATGGACACAGAGATGTACTTTGTAAATTCCTTTCTAGTGACTGTAACTTTGAGGGCTAGGCTTCCTAGTTGACATGTTAAAAATTTATCTTATAACAGCCTTGATTACAGTAAATATAAATAAATGTAATATCCATGTGTAGTTAAGATATTCAAAAACTCTTTTAGAATTTAGTATGAACAAATATTTTCATTCCCTCAATCTCAATAATTAACTGACAATGATTATAAACTGATAATAAAATATATCAAAACAATAACTGTAGTTGTGTGATTGCATTTAACTCAGTCTTTAATTTAGCAGTCATCCCTTGTTAGGTACTGGTGTCTATTTCCATCTCCACAAACAAAAGTAAAAACAAGTTGACGGTCATCTTCAATTTCTGACCTCACATACTTGCCCCCTATGAGCTTGTATTCTATTATAGGGTTCCTTTCTGTAATCCAAAATCTCACTGCCCCTTCTGTCACAAAAGCATAATCACTATTTTCGTTTAAAATCCGTTCATCCCATTTGACTCCCAAAAAGCTGTCTAGGTCGTGATTACAAATCCGATAGACTTGCTTGTTTCTTTCCCTTTTTGCACGAGCAGCAGTGGCAATACTCACTTCAAAGACCTCCTCCACAGAAATTTCAATCCTGATTTCTGGGGGCGACCCTAAAAGCCGGAACGGCGGAATGGCGGAATGGCAGAATGGCGGAATGGCGGAAAATGACCCCAAAGCCTAAAACACGGAACGGCGGAAAATGACCCCAAATCCTAAAACACGGAACGGCGGAAAATGACCCCAAATCCTAAAACACGGAACGGATAGCAGGGCATGTTGCACAAATTTTGTACAAAGACACCAAGCGCTTGGCTCATTTATCCCCACGACGATAACACGACGATAACACTAGTTGAAGCGAGGTTTGCAGGGTGTCACGCGCGTGGGAATTTCTCATGGCGTGAAAAGACAAAAGAAAGTTAGCCGAAGGAAGCCGTCAAGAAGAATTTGAAGAATTTCTTCGCGACCAGGTGTCCAAAACACCACCATCCTATTGTGAAATTTACGGCTTACATATCAGCGAAGAAATAAACTTTCTAAACAAAAAAGAGGCTATTTCACCAATTCGTTCAGCGGATTTCTTCTGTTCCTCAACAAATTGCAAATCATCAATTCTATGGCGTTTAAATTGCCCTTTCTGAAAGGGAAGTGTAATTCAGACGGATCTTTGGATTGTCATGGTTTACCATTATTCGAGTGGAAGCATTTGCGAGACAAAGAAGAGGCTATCGGTCGAGGATCCTATGGTTTGGTTTTTGTGGCGAGAAACAATTCTGAGAAGGTCGTTATCAAAAAACTGTTAGGTGAGGACGAGAAGGAAAAGCGTCTTTTCCTCAAAGAGGCAAAAATACTCCATGGGATTAAAAGTGAACATATCGTTAGGTTTCAAGCTGTGTGCATGGAACCGTGTGCAATAATGCTTGAATATTTGTTTTTCGACTTCGCTCCCTTCGGCAGCTCAGAAATTGTCAGCAGTCTGGACCGACTTTTACAATATATTCACATTAATGAGGCAATCGAACAATTTCCACTTCAAGAAAAGATCGCCCTCGAAACGGCGATAGGGCTTGCACATTTGCATGACCTTGGGATCGTCCACCGTGATATAAAGCCTGCCAATATACTGGTCTCCAACCAGCATTATTGCACTTTAAAAGACAGCCACGAAATTGAGAAAGCTTTTCAAACTAGGCCGATAATTTGCAAGCTTGCTGATTTTGGAGAAAGCCGATCCGTGATTAATCAAACAAATAATGTGTGTCGCATGGTTACGAACAACCTTGCCCGTGGAACGCCCGCTTATCGTGCACCAGAAATATTTTGCCAGAACGGATCAGCTCTGTCCTTAGTAGACCTAAAGGCTGTGGATATCTGGGCCCTAGGGATGGTATTGTTCGTCATTATCAATCCGGACTTGAAGTACCCTTTTCAGATGGAGTTAGAAAGGGTTCAAACCGGAAATTGTCTATCTGTGTTAGAAGGGCTCATTTCTAAAAATGAGAAGCCGGCTCACTCGGATCACTATTGCATGCAACATGCAGTAAATTGCCTCCGACTTCGCAAATTATCTGAATATTGTACGCGTTTCCATCCGAAAGACAGGCCAGATGCAAAATACATTGTAGATGTCTTGAAAAATGAAGACCTGTCAAACAGCAGAAACTTACCCCTCACAGTCAACCAAGGAACCTGCATTGAGAATGCAACTAGCTCGTACGTTCCTGGTGATGGGACCAATGGCTGTGCATTTCTGTCCGTGGTTTTTGGCGATCACTTGCTGTGCCAAAATGAGAGGTCAACTGTCACCACATTTGAAGAAATTGCCTGCCTTGCTGAGGAAGTCATCATCGATTCCCCTCTTCAATTCAATCCCTTTCGAGATAAAAGTCGGCATTACGACGCATCGGAGGCTTATGGAATTCTGAAGAAATGTAAAGTGATAAAAGAGGAGTACGAATTCAGTGAGGAAATCCTTTCAAGCCATGGAGTTTACTCAGTGTGTGCCAGAGATGAGCTAAGAGCAGTTGTGTACCAACTTACAGCAAAAAGAGAGATGAGGCTTGCCTTCTATTCCTGCGGTGGGTACATCTTTACAATAGGATGGGCATTTGGATACCTATTTATTATGGACACACATGCCATATTCCATGAGCTCGGCGGTAACGGTAATGGTTTGGTAAAAGTTTTCCTTCAAGACGATAGGCAGTTAGCTGCTGAAGATCTGTGTGCGTGGGTATGGAAACGACTCAGTCAGAGTGGAGTTAAGAGCTGTGCTCAGCAGTCTGTTGCTGAGATGACGAAGTCCAGGTAATAGCGCTGAAAAACTAAAAGCTAACATCTACTTAACTGACCACACAAGTTGATTTGAAAAATAAAGCGTCCAAATCTCCCACAAGTTCAGAATGCTTTCTGATATGGGTTAAGAAATGAATGTAAAGAGTGAGTAGACACACAGCTAAAGGTTTGTTTCTTTTTAGTCCCTTTTGTAGTCACAAGACAACTCTAAGTGAGGATATCAAAGTACCTTCAAGTAAGTAACATTTCATATCCTCCAACTATCAAAATGAGGGAAAACTTTAATACATATGCTAATTCACTTGCTTGTGGCAGAAGATTAGAAATGGGTCTATGTAACAATCGGCTTCTTCAATTCTTCTTGTCACAAAGCGTTCGATTTTCCACACAGGTGTTGATGATGACTTGAAAGAAGAGGCATGTTGTGTACAAGTTAGTATGTACCCTTTTTATAATGTGGTGCCTAGGTATAAAAAAAACCAAATAATTCTGGCTACACTTTCAACTAATTTTACCAGATATCGTGGAATGGTGCCCGTTAACCACCAGAATCCCTCTTCTCGTATGTAGGGTGAACTCAGCGACTCTATCTTAATAACCTATAAATATACTACTATAGATGCTTATAGTAATTTGTTTCTGCTTAACTCTGTAGGGGAATGATTCCTCCCAATCACCCTCTAAATCTCCTGTGAAGAAAAAAGTGAAGAGGTATACTGTTTCCCCAATTACCATATGCTTTTACGTCTTTTATGCCAGTATGCTTTTTGACTTATTTTCTATGTGGCTTCCCAGGTATCAAACCGCCATCAAGGTGGAACAAGAATTTGGTAAAAGAAAGTTAAACCTTGACCTGTCCAGGTAAAGAGTCTTGTTAAAAAAAGAAATCACACATGTCATCTTAAATGCATCCATTTGAAAACATTCCTCATCCTCATTGCTCATTGCTGTTTGTTACAGCCAATCCAGCAAAGTCCCAGATGTTATTTCCATAGACAGTTCTGAAGATGAGAATCAACATGATGCTAGTGTTTTAAGTGATAATGATGCAAACAGGTAATTAAGAACCACCTCTGCTTGTCTCTTCTAGTCTGATATTGTGTGTAGTCTCTTGTATGGTCATAAGTTGGCACATGTACTTTCTGCAAAGTTCAAATGACTTTAGAGTGGGGTGGGTGGAAATATTTGAGTTTATTAGGTTGAGTCACTTGTACAACGTACAAAGAACAAAATTACTCTAGTCGGGAAATCCATAGATTGCTTTATATTCTTCTTTAAATAATTTCTTACCTTTTACTAACGACCCTGTTAATAATATGAACATCAATATTGTTTCTGTCAAATAACGCTAATTGATGATGAACGCTCCAGTGACATTTTTTTTTAAATATAGCACCAGCATTAAAGCTTCAGAGGAGGTTACCGTTGACAATTCTAAAGATGATGGTGTCGTAGAATATCAAAGTTGTGCGAGCATTTCTAGCGATATTGATGGAGACAGGTAATTTTCATAATTAATTAATAATTAATTAATAGGGAGCCTTCGGAAAAAATCGTCCCATGCATATTATATATCAATGAAAGGTTTATAAAGTACAGTTTATAAATTCCAAATAACAAAGTTCTCACAGTCTTTGTGTTGGTAGGTGCGGGCAAACCTTTAAACACAAAACTGACGGTGTTTGTTTAACTGAATTAACGGCCTCCACGTTAGCGCGGACATCCAAACAAACTGGAAAGATTTAATCAGCAGATACTAGGCCAACAAAGCGTTTGAGAATTTTCGACATTCCAATGAGTTCTTGTGAAAACAACTATTTTGAGGTTGAACAATATTACACCTTTCAATATATAAAGTTATTCGTTCGTTAAGATCGTGGTGTGTTCTGCAATAAGTTAAATGAAAAGAACTCCGATTGACAGGGCGTTAGAATTGTAGACCTGGTTTTTGGTAATTGGTTAGGATATAGAAAGGGGCCTTAAAGTGTTCTTTTCTGTAAGTGTGTTGTTTCGAAGATGATCCCCACTGTATTGGATTGGTTGGCTAGGGGATCTTTCACCCACGCCAAACGCCCCTGTGTGCTTCTTTTTCAACCGAAAAATGCTAATATTTTTTATAACATTAAGTGACTAGAAGTAAACAAACATGATTCGCTGCAACTCTGAGTTTCGTGCGTTAAGCACTCATCAGGCAGATTTAATGAAGAAGTAATCCTATCCGCTAGTATATATCATATCTGCAATAATTGGTAAAAACAATAATAGGTAATTATGGCGTGATATCACGCCATAATTACCTATTATTGTTTTTACCAATTATTGCAGATATGATATATACTAGCGGATAGGATTACTTCTTCATTAAATCTGCCTGATGAGTGCTTAACGCACGAAACTCAGAGTTGCAGCGAATCATGTTTGTTTACTTCTAGTCACTTAATGTTATACCGCTCTACACAAATGTGTATTGAGCCCTTTTAGCAGTGCTGGCTACAATTTACAATTAGTCATATTTTTTATAATTATTTTTAGGGTTGAGTCTGACGATGACGACTCTGAAACATTTGTGAACAGTTCTCAATCCCAAGATCACAGTGAAACTGCGTCTTTTTATCTTGGTGATAAACACATACCGGTTTATGCCTCAGAGATGAAGGAGTTGTCAAACAGCGACATTGCACGGCTATTACTAGATCCTCCTGAAGATAAAGTCGCTTCGAAACCACCCGTAAAGTGTCAAGAAAACAACATTTTCATCATTGATAAAAAGTCGCCGTATTTTCGAAACCCAGACGACTGGAAAGCAGATGGCCTTGGAGTCTACAAAAACGATGGAACTCATGTTGTTGCGTATTACGAGGACAAGAATCCGGAAATCCGCTGGATATCCAAAACAAAACCAGAAGATTGCAAACGCTCCACAGTTCTTCTCAAGAGAACGTACTGGACGCACGTACAACATCCTGATTTCCGCAGAAGAGCTTATGAAATACTCAGATATAGTGGGCACAGCTTTACGCCCGAGCGATTCGTACTTTTACAGTACAGTTTCAGCGGAAAACCACATGCGATCACGACCAAACCACACGGCAATTCTAAGTCCGAGAAAGCTTTTACTCGCACCAAACCTGGAGTTTTGGAGAGCATCAAGGGAAAGGTGAAAGGTTCTGCTCCTCCGTCCAAAGTGTATGACGAAGTGTTTGAAGAGGCTGGGGGCCTACTCAAGGTTTGCAGTGTCTCAGATGTTCCCAGAAATAGAAAGCAAGTGGAGAACGCAAAATATAAGGGAAGGGAAGTTCGAAGTCAAGACGAGTTATACGACCTAACCCTCAAATCAAAAGAAGAGGAGGAAACGGGAAAAGTTTATATTCGACGCCTGCAAGTTGCACCTAGTCCGGCATGCGTTTTGGCTTCTGATCGGCAAGTTCAGGATGTTAAGCGGTTTTGTGCCAATACAACTGAACAATTTTCAGTGCTCTCCATCGACACAACTTTCAACATTGGCGACTTCTATGTGACACCTACAACCTATAGGCATCTGCTGCTGGACGACAGGAGAACTGAAAACCCCCCTCTTTTACTTGGGCCAACACTAATACACACGAGAAAGGACAGCGACACTTTCAGCTACTTTGGAGCCACACTTACAGGACTTGAAAACGGCACTAGAAACATACGATTTATAGGGTCAGACCGAGAAGATGCCGTTGAGAAGGGAATGAGTCCTTATCTTCCTGTTGCAACATGGCTTGCTTGCAAACGTCACGTGGTAGAGGACTGTAAAAGGAAGCTTCGCTCGTTAGGAATCTCATCAGAGTACCTTACAGCTTTTCTACGTGACATATTTGGGTGTGATGCCAACCATGAAAAAGGGCTCATCGATTCCGAAGGATGCATGGACTTTGATGCTAAACTTGAGAGTTTGGAAAACGTGTGGAATTCAAGAGAAAAAACATCAAGGGGTACAGCACTCTCCGATTCAAGCGAAGCAGAATTCCATAAGTACTTTGTCGCACACGTTGCGGAAGACATGAAGAAGAAGATGATTTCCCCCGTTAGAAAACGTGCTGGCCTGGGGGAAGCCTTTTTTTACAACAACGCAGCAGAGTCCAAACATCAGCGGATAAAAGCACGAAAAGGGCAGATGTACGGGGAAAGAAAACTCGCCTGGACTGAAGTAGTTGACTTGCTAAAATCTATTTCTGAAGAGGAGGAAAGGAATTGCGAAAGGGCTATTGTGGATGAGGGTCCTTTCAAGATAAGGCAGCAATACAGTTCCAAGCTTCATGTTCCCTTCTCCACCTACATCGGGAAGTCGCACGCCCAAAAGGAGAAGGTTAATAGGAGAGTTCATGAAATTTCAATGGAGGCATTTTTACAACTGGAAGAAGGCTCGATCAATAATGCAAAGGCTAAGAACAAGAATCTGACCAAATGCGCTTACAAGAACATGCCAAAGTCAGTCGGTGGGAAACCTGGAGAAGCCGAACGGAAAAGAAAACGTAATCCCCAGTCCGAGCGTTCAACTAGCAAATACACAGAAAGAGTTCCTACCCCTCCGAAACCAACACTTAACAGCAATACCTTCAAAGTTAAATGGCTCAAGAACTCGAGAGTTTACAGATGTTATGGGTGTCGGCAAAATATCCGTCCTAAACCCCAGAAAGGCGAAACGGAAGTTGTTCCTCCACCACCTTGGGACTTAGTTCTTGCACGACTGGAACTCCGGCTAATCTCTAATGGTGCTGGCGAGCTGAAGATGTCCATCAAGCCGGAACCAGTGCATTATCACCCAAAATTGTCCTGCATTCGCAACGCCCACGGCAAAAAGTATTATCCGTCGGTGGAAGTAACGGATGCTGACAAGAAGTTGATGGATGATATTCATCTTCGGCATTTACGAAGCGAGTTCGGTCTATGAACAGTCTGCGCAATCGTGGCTACGAGGCCATAATTACCGTATTTTCTCGAATAAGCGCTCACCCCCAACGCCTTCAGACTCAACTACAGCACAATCAGCGCAGGTTAATAATCTCCTATTAAGTGCCCCCCTCGATTAAGTTCTCTCCTTGTAAGAGCCCCTTCTTTTAGCCAAAAATTTAGATGAGCGCTCGGGTGCTTATTCGAGGAAATGCAGTACTTTTCAAGCCCGCTCGGCTCAGTTTGGTTTTTAATGATAGAAAAGTAATAGTATTTCAAATGTTTTTATGTAAGCAATTGTAGCAAAAGTTTTCGCTTGAGTCAACCATTGTTTATGTTTTAAGACGAAACCTGTGTGAACATGATTCGTAGACAGGTCCCGTTAATGTTAGTTATTGCTGAAATTATTTCCAGTTTTTTTAAATCAACATCATTCTCACTTTTAAATTAAGCAACCGTGTGGCATATTTTGTCTAAAAATTCACTCATTATTATTATTAGGGTTAGTTGGTGAAACCTGTGTTAAGATGACTGACATTGACAGGTCCCGTTAATATTAGATAATGGTATTCCTCGTTGATTTAAGCTCGATATATTTTCACTGATAATGTCGGAGTTTTAGTTAAGATTGCGTTAACAAGAAGTCAACGCTTGTGATTGCATCACTGCATGTGGACAACGTCAAACCCTTACAGGCCTAATGTCAATTTTACTCAAAAAAGAGAGGTTGACAAATTAGTAATGGACATCCACAGCATGATATTAAACATTATTACGAGCAAAGATATTTTTTCCGGTATCGACTTAATATCCGCGGAAGTTATCCTCCTAAGGGGAAATTAGTGTGGGTACACTTGATTTTCATTTGGCTCTCTTGATCCTTTGGCCTTGCCTATAATTCCGTCTTTTAGGCTCTGGGGTAATTTTCCGCCATGCCGTCTTTTAGGAGTTGCTGCTAGCAAATGACTGGAAAAAATGGGGTCAAATCCAAGGGAAATTGGGTCGCCGGGTTAGAGTTAGCGGGGTTCTAGTGACAGGATCTATTCTCACCATGCAAATTAGAAGAATTAGTGAAATAGCCCCTTTTTTGTTTAGAAAGTTTATTTCTTCCGCTGATATGTAAGCCGTAAATTTCACAGAAGGATGGTAGTGTTTTGGACACCTGGTCGCGAAGAAATTCTTCAAATTCTTCTTGACGGCTTCCTTCTGCTAACTTTCTTTTGTCTTTTCACGCCATGAGAAATTCCCACGCGCGTGACACACTGCAAACCTCGCTTCAACTAGTGTTACTCAAGTCCCAAAACTTAGTCGTGGATGAAAAGACGCTCGTATTGAAGGGCTCGTAACGAGGGCTTGCTCTCACGCTAGTCTAAGTTTGGAGCTAGGGCTGAACGTTGTCATATTTTGAGAAGCCTGAAAACGTTCCTGTGATGTTCTCACATTTACAAGCATATGAGATATTATTGTTTCAATAAATCAATGCAGACGTGACCAGGAAACGTGTCAAAGTTACAATTGTTTATTGTAATGAGGTATGTCGAGTTGGTTTTCACATGCTGTGCGACTTTTTATGCCGCGACTAAAACTCATGGCAAATTTTGCATAACAAAAGGTAACTAAACAGGTTAACAACGCGAAAACGCAGCTATCTTTCATGCATAATGGTTCATTATTATTTATACCACTCAGTAAAAGAAAAAAATTAATAACACTTAATTTTAGTCACGCGTGTTTTAGGATTTGGGGTCATTTTCCGCCGTTACGTGTTTTAGGATTTGGGGTCATTTTCCGCCGTTCCGTGTTTTAGGATTTGGGGTCATTTTCCGCCATTCCGCCATTCTGCCATTCCGCCGTTCCGGCTTTTAGGGTCGCCCGATTTCTGGATCGTCCTTCCTTCCAGAGTATAGCTTTCGCTTCACTTCCCGATACAAGCGGTCTTGGAAGAGATGCAAACGATCGTCTATGGATTCCATGGATGGTTTACATTTATGTTCCAACCGCATAATAGGAAATTTATCACCATCATATGGCCTCCATTCGTCAAACTTATCACTAAATCCGTTACAATGTATTTCTACTCGCTTGCCTTCTTTGTCGACCTCTTTCGACTCGATTTCGTAAAGGCGATTGTCCTTTTGACGCTTTGGTATTCTGCCCTCGTCAGCTACAGCTTTTAACGGGTTTACTTCGTTGATTAATCGCTTCGGCGCTTTGATTTCTCTTTTTACTCTGGCCGCCATGTTTGTTTTTATCGTTTGCGCATAAAACTTTTGGTCATTCGCGCATGCGAAATATGTCCGCGAGAGTCTGGATGCAAGTCAAAGCAAATGTTAACCCTTCTATGAAATGACTTTGATATGTGACGGATGATATTGATCGAATTCATTTAAGAGCTACTAAAATTATTTACAACCTACCCCATAGCATCCACAGTGATGACATCATGAACGCTCCACACTGGAACTCTATTGTTTCATTTTACATCAGGAGACTTTTAGTTATTACGTACAATATCTATCATGGAAATAGCATTGAGCCTCTAAATGACTTAATAGTGAAATCCGAGACTCCTTATGACTTAAGAAAATCCCTAAAAGTTAAGGTTCATAGACCAAGAACAGAAATGGGAAGATCTTCGTTTAAGCACAGAGCTGCACTATCCTGGAACCTCCTTCCCGAAGACATAAAGAACAGTTCAAACTTAACTTCCTTCAAGATAAAACTCAGGGAAAATAAGAGAATTCTGAAATCTATCAGTTTTGCTAAAGCTTCCTGCAGCGTTTCCTACAAATCTGTTGACTTTAAATACTTTTAACATTTACTCCGTATTGTTATTAATATTTATTTCCTTTAATTGTCATTATTTACATACCATTTTCGGTCTATTCACTAATTAGGTATTTATTAATTTATAGTTTAGTTGATGCAGGTCCACATCAGGACGTAATGTCTTGCCTATCCCTCAACCTGCTTTATTAAATAAACTATGATGATGATGATGATGATACCTGAGAACTTATCGTGTTCAAGTGAAATGTTTGCCGATGATACTCTATTGTTTAACTCGGATCATCCATCATCTGTTCATCAACCTGTGTGTGAAAGCTTGTCTCAGATCGTAGACTGGTGTAAAAAGTGGCTTTTGAAACTTAAAGCAACTAAATCCAAATGTATGAAAATCACGAGATCTAGATCTGTAACACCTTGCTCGTACAACATCAATTCAATCCCACTGGAACAGGTTAAAACACACAAACATCTTGGAGTCATTATATCATCTGACTTATCTTGGAAACCGCATGTTCTCTCTGTTGCTGCTAAAGCAAATAAGATACTTGGCCTACTAAAGCGCACATTTGGGAAAAGCTCTGAAGCAATATCAATTGGATACAAGTCTATGGTTCGGCCAATTGTTGAGTATGCCTGTCCTGTGTGGAATCCACATCAACAATATCTTTCTGATAAGCTTGAAAGAGTGCAAAGGAATGCTTCCAGGTGGATCCTTGGTAGTTCTATCGACTATAGTGAACGTTTGAAGTATCTTGGCTGGCCAACACTCAACTCGCGTCGTGAATTTCTTAGTTTAGTGCAATTATTCAAATTCATTAATGGTTTTTCAAGAGTAGACTTATGTAATTACTTAACTTTCTCCAATAGTCGGACGAGATCTACCAACAATGTCAAAATCTGGACGCCTTATGCTCGAACAAATATCCTCAAGAACTCTTTTTGGTATAAATATATAAAAATCTGGAATGACTTGCCAAGTGACATAGTTAGCTCTAGCTCTGCTAGTAAGTTTAAAAAAAAACTGAAAGAACACATTTTTAAATAATATCAATAATATTGCACCAATATCCATTTATCAATTAACTTGTTTTTTCAATAATTTTTACCTTTACATTTTAGTTTTATTTTTATTGCATATTGCTTTTATTCTGGGGGCTGCCGTCAATGAGAATTTAGTTCCTCTCTGGCTTGACCCTTTTTGCCTTTTTGCATCTCGATGTTATTTCTATTGTTATCTGTCTGTATTATTATTATTATTATCTTATTATTTAGGCAAATGAAGTTATTATAAATAAATAAATAAATAAATAAACATGATGGCGCTAGCATCAGTGATCGGGAGGCCAGTTTGATTCTTTGTATCCCGAAGTCAACTTCAGGTCTCGCCCGTTAATGATGAACTTGTTTAAGCCCCGAAGATCTCACGCTGATGATACGATTGACAAACCTGTGCACCTTTTGTGGCCACCGGACGGTAATCTAGACAATCGACCAAACACTTGGTACCAGCCAAACCACTTTGTTGCAGTAATGTGTGTACCGGATGCGCAACATAAAGATGATGTCAAGATGCTTACAACCAAAGTTTAAATAAGTTTATAAGTTTAACGCACTATGGCGTGGGGACGTGTTTGTTTTAGCTCCGTAGTTTATGCAGTTTTCCTTCTTCTCGTTGATGGTTCCAAGTATAACACAACGAAAAAGGTTAACCAAGGAAAGGCAAAACATATCTACCTTGATAGAATCGCCATTCGGTGGTTGGGCAATGATATTTTTCTGCTCCAAATACACTATCTATTGCCTTGATTGAAAGGGCAAACGAAAACCTGACAAGTACCTCCTGCATGTTAATCAAGCTTGGTCAGCACATAACAGCAAGCGACCAAAGAAGAAGCAGCGAGAAAGACGTGTCAAGAATATTTTGTGAACAAGCCAGGAAAATTATCACCTTTCATGCGATGGAAAAACAAAAGAGGTCTAAAGCGCGGGTGCCATACTATTCAAATAGCGTTGCTTCGTTTCACATTCTGTTAATTGCGGGTGATGTAAAAGTAAACCCAGGACCTTCAACGGAAGCCCAGCAAAAGAAATCCAAACTCAACAAACGCCGACCACATTCTTCCACAGCAGTAAGTAGTATAGTACATGGGGGAATCGGACCTTTTCAAATGATCTCATACAAATTGACACTTTCAGTGAACATTTTTCACAATCTATGTTTAAAAAAATTCAAAATGGCGGATTAAAAAAATTCACTGGTTCAAACTGGTTCAAACTGGATCAAACCTGTTTTTAAAAATTTAAAAATATACTTAAAGAGAAATTACGTAAACAAAATATGAATAAAATCGAATCACAAAATCCGACAAAAAATATACTTAAAGAAAAATTACGTATACAAAGTATGAGTAGGAATAAAACTGAAAATTTATCTAATGAATATATAAATATGGGAATAAACCCGGAATTACAAAATCTAACAAAAGACCAACTTATTGATATCATAATGAAGCTGAATCCTGTTCCAAGATATCAACCCAAAACAGTCAACAAGAAAATTAAATTAGCTCCATCACTCAAGAAAGTTAAATAGATGGTTCAATCTTATGAAGACAACATTATTAACCCTCATGTTCCTCTACCAAGAATGAAAAAGCCTATTCCATTACCAAGAACAAGAATCGATGAGACAAATAAAGCCTTAAAAGGATTCACTAAATCATATGAAATAAACATAAAAAATGATAAAGAACCATTCAGTCAAATGCAGAACACAAGATTTGCTGTTGGTCTATCATATTAAAAAGATATTGAAGAATATGAAAGGTGTCAAATTCGTAGAGACATTAAAGATAACCTTTGAGAAGCATGTTAGTGATGATGAAGTGCAGACAAAAACAGTATATTTTAATAGTGCACCTCATACTGTAATAAATGAAACAGAAATAGCAGATTCTTTACAATCAGCAAAGCACCATACATCAAATTAAATTGCACAATGGATTTCAGAGGGATCTGGCTGGCGTATCCAATCTGCTGATAATCACTACTTGAATACTGTCCTATATAATCCTACAAGGGGATCATCTTATATTCAACTTCCACCAGAACTGAGGCATCATAAAAAAAGGATTGACCAGTATGAAAAATACGGATAATGAATGCTTTCGTTGGTGTCATATTAGACACTTAAATCCACACGAGAAGTATCCTCAGTGGATTAAAAAAGTTGACACAGCTTACATACAAAAATTGGATTACTCAGGAATTGAATTTCCAGTAACTATTAAACAAATCAATGAAATAGAAAAGCAAAATAATATTAATATCAATGTATTTGGCTATGGTAATAAACAACGATATCCAATATATGCCAGTAAGGAGAGAAATGAAGATCATTTGAATCTTTTATTAATAACAGAAGAAAAAGACTCACATTATGTATTAATAAAAGATTTCAATATATTTATGTATAACCAAACGAAACACGAGGAGAAAAGGCTCTTTTGTATGTACTGTTTGCAGTGTTTCAGCTCTGAAAAGGTATTAAATAATCATAAATGGAGCTCAAGCTATAGAGATGCCAACTAAAAACTACAACATATTGAAATTCAATAATTATCACAAGCAACTACCTGTTCCATTTGTTATCTACGCTGATTTTGAAGCAATAACAGAAAAAGTACAAGGTTGTAAACCAGATGATGATGAATCTTTCACTGAAGCTTATCAAAAACATACTGACTGTGGTTATGGCTATAAAGTTGTTTGCACTTATGATGATAAATATAAAAAACCTATTAACATCTATCGTGGTGAGAAAGCTGTTTACAAATTCATGGAACCGATGCTTGAAGAGGTAAAATATTGTAAAAAGAATGTTAAATCCAAATTTAACAAACCTCTAAAAATGAAGAACAATTCCAAAAAGCTGACAAGTGCCACATTTGCGATGAGAAATGTACTGATAAAGGCATTCGGGTTAGAGATCACGGTCATGTGACTGAAAAACTCAGGGGTTCAGCTCATCAGGATTGTAACCATAACTTTCGGATCAGGGATAAAATACCTGTAATCTTTCACAATTCGAGAGGATATGATTCCCACTTTATTATGCACGAAATTGGAGAAATTGTTAACAATAATAAATACACGTACAAAAACGAAGAGCGTCAAATGAATATCAATGCAATCCCAAATAACATGGAAAAGTATATGGCTTTCATGCTTGGGAATCATCTTGGATGCGAGTTAAACATAGCAATGATTTCACAACAAATACTGAAAAACTAAAAAAAATTTGAACCAAGAAATTGTGGTCACTTCCGATGGAAAAATCCAAAAGACAAATGCTAATTTGTGAGTGGTGTAAGTTTTGCTTTGCGTATTTTCTCCCAAAAATGTTAATTTTGGAACTGAATGGAAATTTTAATGCTTTGTGAATTTAAAAAGGGATTTTGTCTGACAATATGATCGTCAATCAACATAAACTTAGCACTCTTAAGTTAAATTTTTTTTGCCTGGAGTGCTAAGATAATTGAAACAATTTTGTGCAAAATTAGCTTACACAAATTTCTACTTGTTTAAGGAGAAGCTAGAAGGTACATTACCCAGTTGGCCAGAAACTCAGTCAGGACTAGCGAGTTTCACAACTTTACCCACAAATTTGTATTCTATATTCTTTGTGAGATAGAAAAGAAAAAAAGGATTTGATTGAATAATGAATGAATGATCATTAGACAGACTTTCACACCTAGTGTGTAGCATTTTCCTTTTTTTAAGGTGCAAATAAACCTTGGCTGTCACACCTATGGAACGTTTAAAGGCAATGCACTGACCTAAATGTTAGTATTTTGTTTAGTCTTCCACGTGTAGATGAACATCAACTCCAAATTGATGACTCAGATGGTAAGATTATAGACTATGAATCTGGTTGTGATGTTTTAAATGTGGCTTTATGAATAACACCTGCCAATTCCATAGCATATAATCATACAATTTTCATAAGGGGTTCCAAGGCAGATTTTTAAGGCTAAAATTTTGGAAGGTGCTGAGAAAACACATCTAACAAAGAAAGGAAACTTCAGTTTCGGGAATGGCATAAAAATGACCACTATGTGCAATGAAATTAGGGGGTTCTATAATGCGAGCCTGCAAGCCCGGGCCTTTTATGACGAGCCGGAGCCATTTTTTGCAAGCCCCGGGAAAATAACATCCAAATCTGGACATAATGCCTTTTTATGGTCTCTATTACATGCGGTCTTCATGTGTTCTGCAGAGTGCAATTATGGCGGAATCTTCTCTAGTGGATGATAAGCTTTGTTTTAATTTAATTTGTTCCACTTAGTGGCTTGTTTTTTATTAAAATCGCGCAGATGTTTAAGTACTAATACTGTTTACACATTTTGCTTTTAAATTATCAGATTTGAGAGGCTTTAATCTGAACCACAGCAAGATAAGTCTTTGTCAGACTTGTGATGATGAGTTGTGATTTATCGTGTGCTCGCTGATTGAAAAAAAAAACAATTTTCGAAATGTTGTGTTTTGGGAAGGTCGCATGGCAAAGATTCCAATCTTATATCCTGTTGTCACATACACACACACACACCATTCGTGGTAGGCCCACACTAGATGATGTCAATTAAGCGTTCTCGCTCAAACTACGAAAATACTGGCAAAACTGTGACAGCTGATTAACAACACACTATGAAGCTGAGACGAACACCTCACTCGAAGGTGGCCCTAACAACAGCGAATTGGATAGGGATACTGACAGAAGCAACATGAATAGTACTGTTAAATATCTAAGCTTAGCTCTTCTATTTAAAATACCTGTTTCTGTAATTGGGTTTCTATCGGTTTCAATACTTGCAAGTACAATTTGATATTTCGTACATAATCACTATTATTATTGTGCAAGCGATCGTGAGAGTTGGTTTGCTCTTTCCATGGAGTTACTAGTGCTTAGTAGAAGACGTGATGAATACTCTTGATGACTGTGATCTAATAGAAAAATTTTCCAATATGACCAATTACTGTTCATGAACATAATGATGTTACAGAGTCATTAAAGGTAAAAAAATTCAGATCTCGTGATGCATATTATAATTGTACTCGTGTTTTGTGTGAATGCTATGGCTTTGTAGTTTCAAATAAATTTTATGCATGAATTCTCAAGTAAAGCGCTCGCTACAAAGCCCAAGTGCATACTCCTCAAGCGTCTAGTTTGATATTTTTTCAGATTTTCACCTTCAATTGCTTTCTGGAGAGGAGCCAAAAACTGTTAGAATAAAATGAGGAGAGAAAATAAAGATATAGAACAAACAGTGGCTCGCAGGAAGTGGCTCGCAGGAAGAGGCTCGGGGCTCGCAGGAAGAGGCTCGGGGCTCGCAGGAAGAGGCTCGGGGCTCGCAGGAAGAGGCTCGGGGCTCGCAGGAAGAGGCTCGGGGCTCACAGGAAGAGGCTCGGGGCTCGGAAAAAACGGCTCCGGCTCGCAGGCTCGCACATTAGTTACTCTCATGAAATTAAAGGGCAAAGAACTACTTTCTTCCATGGAAAACAGATTGGTAGCCTAAAGACATAACATAGTACTAAGTGACCTTGCTCACTTCAAACCCCACATAGTTTAGTGGTTATAGCATCCTTCCAGAGTGCAAATGGTAACAAGCTCCACTGTCATCATGAGTCAGATATTTTCTTTGTCCCAATTGCTCCTGACAATGAATATACTTACTTTCAAGAGATGATACATATATGTTCACTGAACTTCACTTTGAACACAACACTGTTTGTCAACTTACCACATATGAGGAATTGCTATAGAGTCCTTTTAGAAACAATGGAGACACTAACATAATCATAATTGCTCCCCAAAGTAAGTGTGACAATCTGTTTATCACCAGGATATTATCTTTTTTTATTCCCCATCTGACTTTCCAACAAGAGGTGCATGCCTAAGTAACCATCAGGCTGTAACCACAATATAATGATGTTTCCTTACATTTTCATGCAAGTGCCACAGCAACAGGCGAGGTGAAGGAGAACCAGACCTGCGGTAACTTCAACCACGACAAGGCCAACTGGTTCTAGCACATCAGGTAATATTTATAAAGCAAGAGTAAGTTAATAACTACATCTTGGGAGTCAATGGGATAAACATTATAAAGTTGGCTTAGTGAAATGCATTGTTTGTGCAACTCCATGAATACAGAGACAGGAAAATTATGTTTGAACAAATGCAAGTGAAATTAACTCTTGATCTAGTATACATTTACATTCAATGTAAAAGACTTGTTGTTCAGAATAGAATTGAATAGAATGCCAGTTTTTATTCAAGTAAACGCATGTGGATGAGACTGGTCCCAATATGAGGGCATCATTGTCACAGTGCCTCTTACATATTTTTCAAAGCTCAGTTGAAAATGGTCCAAAATCCTATGTTTGTGTCATGATTTAGCTGAAAACAAAGTGGACAATTCCAATGTACCTCTGAGTAGCTCAAAAGCAGTGATATCATTGTTTCTCAGGGTTCCATGGCCCACCATTTTATGGAGATGGTACGATGATACTATTGTGACTTTTGTTTGATTTCTTTTTCTCTTCTTTTTTTTTTCTTGGGGGGGAGAGAGTGTTTAAATTACTAAATATTTACTTCTTCTTCATCATTTATTGTCCATATCTGTGCATGGTTATATATAACATCCTAAAATCTCATTGTTTCAACAGTTGGAACAGTTACAGAAGACCTCTCTTTACATGGTGTAATAGGTAAAGTAATTCAAGTGTAAACTGCGATTGTTTTAAAGACAAAACGACGATGAAGTTGCCCCAGAGAGCTGATTGGAGGATTATTCTCAACAAAATGACGGAACTGTTCACAACTGATCTTTTCAGCACATAGTATGCACTTGGTAAAATATCCATAATAGAAAAAAAGCACGTGAAATTATACTTGTACTACACTCAAATATACAGATTAGATCCAAAGTGAAAAGTCACGACATGTAAAAATACAACTGCAACTACACGTCAAATGATACACTGTACACAAGTGAATTGAAGGATTAATATTATCTACAAAATGAAGGAACTGTTCACAACTGATCTTTCCAGCACATTGCATGCAACTGGTCATATAAAACTATTTATGAAAGAAAAAAAAGCACATACGAAATTGCATTCACACCACACTCAAATATACAAGCTAGATCCAAAGTGAAAAGTCCATCAGGAGTCACATGTAATAGTACAACTGCAATTACATGCCAAATGATACACTGAACACAGTTAAATTGCCTTCATGAAGTGAAACCAGTTTATTAGCAGAACTCTTTTCTGAATGCAAAATATGTCATAAACAAGAGCATGAGTTTAAGAACATGAACCTATCAACTGGGTATTTGACTTTGTCTTTTCATTTTGTTTATAACATGTGTAGCACTCATCCGATACAGTTTTCTTTACTAAATGCAAATTGCTTTGGCATTGTTTGAAGTTCACTTACACATACATAATACTTTAATTTCTATGTATGTTCAACCTGCTTTTTAATTCATTTAACACCTACTGCACCTCTCTTGCAACACTCGACCAGTTGTGTTTCCTTCTGGACACTTGATCACCAATTATTATTTACTTTTATTTTAGGGGCTCCCTGCAACACCCCAAGCAGAACCAGCGAGGTTTGGAGGTGCAAGAATATGCTGGAGTTGGCTTGCAACAATGTAGAACTGCCCATGCTGCCACTCTTGAATCGCTCTTTTGAAGAGGTGACTAAATGCAATTATTAAAAAGAATCATGTACATTAATTATAGACTATAATGCAATTGAGGTAATGTTAAAGGCCAATATTTAATTCTGATTTATTCAACATTAAATTTATACCAAATTCCTAATTTATCTAAAGAATAGAGCACTTGGATTGAAAATTAATTCCTGTCAAATGACAAAAAACATTATGCTCGTTTGTTCTTTAACCATTTAAAATTGACTGATGGTTTCATTATATATATTTTTTTTTTTGGGGGGGGGGGGGTATAGTTACGCTGGCAAGCACGAGAGGCTAGGTGCCCAATATTAGCTGTCCTTCTAAACCCAAATGGCCAAAATGATTTAGAGGACATGCCAAGGTACTGATAATCTGTACGAATAAGATAGACCAGGCAGGCAGGCCTGTAACAGGCCAAGTGGTTAAACAGAATTTTACTAAGTCTGTTTACATTGACACACATCACTAATGCATGAAAATGAAATCCTCCATTTGTTGTTACTATTTTGGCAAGGGCTCTTCAAAGGAAGATGGCAGGTGGTTCCATCAACGAGGCAGAATGGCTCTATTGGGGAGCTGAAACCTCATTGGAAGAAAGAAGGAAAAGAAGGGTGAAAGACTTAATTTTCTGTTTAGTCAAAACCTAAGGCTTAATAATTTACTTCATTAAGTTTATTATGTACAGTATTACTAAAAGCTAGTTAATTTACCACTTCTGGCTTTTACTCATCTAACCAACTACACACAACTCTTAAATGTGAAACTGTTTAAAATGCAGCTTACAATTCACTCCCAAGTGATTAAATTATCAAAATATACACTAAACTACCCAAATAAGTGGCAATATAACTCTAATTTCAAAATCGAATCTTGTTTTCATGAAACAGTCCTTGAGCTATACGTACATGGAAGACTGAATGAGGACCAGATCATCTTGTGGGTGCCCTCTCTTCATCAAAATCCAGTATTTGTCTAGCGCACACACGGTAATAACCTGGTTAAGAGATTATTTCATGAAATCACTTTTTTCAATGGCTTTTACGACAACTACATATTTGGTGATGATGAGCCGAAACTGCCATAAAAACCGAAGGAAAATATCATATAGGAAGTTTAAGTCTATTAATATGAATGTGTTCCGATCGGCTAGAGCTGATTCTGATTTATGCAAAAATCCACCCAATAATCTTGATGATCTTGCAATCTGCTACGATACTACCTTAGAAGGGATTCTGGACAAACACGCACCGCTTGTAACGAGAACAATAGTAGAAAGAACACGCGTTCCATGGTTTACTGAAGAAATCAGGGTTTCATAGCATGAAAGACGAAGAGCAGAGAAAAAATGGAGAAGGACTAAGTCTGCAGTAGACCTAGCTAACTTTAAAAAGAAAAGGAACTTAACAACTGCATTAACGGATAAAGCGCGAGCTGATTTCTACACGGATTTCATTGCTGAAAATAGTCACGACCAGGGTAAATTATTTCGTGCAGCAAGTTCATTGCTGAAAAATCCAACTTCTAATAGATTGCCAACCTCTATTGATGCTTCATGTTTTGTTAATGACTTGGGATCTTTCTTTGTTCAAAAGATATCTGATATCCAAAGTCGTCTTGATGCCGAAGAGGTTTCCGTTCAATGTAGACCTGCTTTTCCTCTTCTTCCACCTGATGTTATTATGAGGAAGTTTAAAGATCTCACAAAGGAGGATGTCAAAACCCTCATGCAACACTCATTCAGGAAATCTTGTCCATTGGACCCAATGCCATCAAAGCTAATTGCTTTGATGGCATTGATGAGCTTGCCTTCTACCTGTAATCACACTGTTAATTAACAAGTCCCTCAGGACTGGGGTTTTCCATAGAGTATGGAAGGAGGCTCTAGTTACTCCGTTATTCAAGAAACCTAGCGTCGACATCAACATATTTCAAAATTTTAGACCAGTCAGTAACTTGTCGTTTATGTCAAAGCTGGCTAAAAAACCTGTTTTCAACCTAGTACAAAACCATCTTTGCGTCCATAACATCTATCCGGATCAGCAATGTGCTTACCGACAGACTTACAGCACAGAAACACTTCTATTGAAAGTGAAAAACAATCTTCTTGTGAATATAAACAAACAACATGTGACCCTGTTAATACTACTAGATTTAAGTGCCGCATTTGACACAATAGATCATAAAGTGTTAATTGATTGTCTTAACACAAGATGTGGAATCTCAGATGCCGCTCTACAATGGTTTAAGTCGTACCTACAAAATAGATCCCAATGTGTTACTGTCAATGGTGTCGAATCACGATCATTTAGTTTGGAATTTGGTTTGCCACAGGGGAACTGTCTTGGCCCACTATTATTTACAATTAACGCTGGAGAGCTACTTGAGATCGTCAAACCACACCTATCCACTGTAGTGTGCTACGCTATGACACTCAATTGTACATATCGTTTAGTCCAAAGGAAGAAACTGGCGAGGTTGAAGCCATGGCCAACATGGAAAAATGTATTAATGATATCAACAATTGGATGAAAGATGTCAAACTTAAATTGAATTCTGATAAAACTGAGCTGATACTTATTGGCAAAAAACAACAGCTGGCCAAAGTAAAAATTACGCTTCTCAGTGTAGGAAACGACCAGATTAGACTAAGCAAAGTAGTTAAGAACTTTGAGGAGTGACTAGACCCATCACTAACAATGAACACTCATATAAATAAAACCTGTAGTACAGCTTTTTACCACCTATATAATTTACGTAGAATAAGGAAATATTTAACAGTAGAATAACATTGAAATTTTAATTCATACATTAATTTATAGTTGTATTGACTACTGCAATAGTTTCTATTTTGGGCTGCTAGATTATCAAATCAATAAGTAACAAAGAGTGCAAAATGCTGCGGCAAGGTCTATATTCATGGCTAGTAAATATTGTCACATTACTCCATTACTCTTTAAACTTCACTGGCTGCCCATTCGTCAACGTATTTTATTTAAGATCCTTCTGAACACGTATAGGCTGTTCATGGGCTTGCGCCTAATTATATACAAGAATTAATTAAGTTGAAGACCCCTGGAAGGTACAGATTACGATCTTGTAATGATGATCTATTACTGGAAGATGTACTCCACACTCAGTGACCGATCTTTTCAAACACCCGCACCAAAACTTTGGAATGTTGTTCCATATTATATTAGAAATTCAAAATCGTTTAATCTTTTTAAAATATATTAAAAGACCCTTTCACTTGTTAAATATCAAATTACATTAGATTAGATTATATATATTTTTGTACTTAAACTACAATATTATATATTTTTAGATATTTTAGTGACACATGTTTAGCATATATATTATTTCATTATTAGATTTTCCTTTCTCTATTTGTTTTTTTTTTTTTTTCTGGTTACATTTTTAACATTTTAGTTTCTACGCTGAAAATTAATATTGATATTAGCGTAATATAAGTTAATATTCTTAATATTCTTAAAAATGAATACAATGTGCAAATGCCTTCAAATGCTTTGTTTTCTTTTTCATTGTTAAGCAAATTTGTCTTCTATTACCATACATTTGTACAAGCCTTATTTTAGACGATTGCAGTTAAATTCTGTCATGCAGCCTAGGAGCAGGACTCTCAAACTTATTTTCATGGGAGACTTAGCATAAAGTGAAAATCCGGAATAAAGTTGGCCTATAATTAAAAACTCTTTTGACTCATTTTTCGCATTGCCCTCGGAAGTGTGTGTGAAAGGGTAACCATGATGATCCAATCACTTGTGTTGGAAAGGTAATTTTGTTGTATAATAACTTAATTATTGAAATATTGCAGAGTAATGCACCACAAATCAGTTTGATACTTCACATGAACCATGTTACTCTGTTTACACAGAGACGTGGTGGAAACTTGATCTTCTACGTCTCAAGGAGTTACAAATTCCAAGATGTTTTGAACTGAAAGCGATGAGTAAGGTAAAGACCTATGAACTACATAATTTTTCTGATGCAAGCACGTTTGGTTACGGACAATATTCTTATTCAAGAGTGAAGGATGAAGATGAAAACACTGATGAAAACATGGATGAAAACAGATGAAAACGGATGAAAACATGGAGAGCCTGTCTTGACAGAAGAGAAGCTGTTGCAGGGTGGCTATCGACTTAAGTAAAGCTTTTGACTCTGTTTGTCACCCGCTTCTCCTAGCTAAATTAAAGGCATATGGTTTTACGCATGATGCGCTGGAAACTATGACCGCTTACCTTACTGGACGGAGACAGAGAGTCAAACTTGATGGTGTATATTCTTCGCGAAGAACCGTTAAAACTGGTGTACCACAGGGGTCCCTGTTGGGTCCACTCTTATTTAATTTGTATGTTAATGTTCTTAATTATTTTATTACTAATACGTCCTTGAGGCTATACGCTGACGACGCTACTCATTACGCCTCTGATGTCTCACCAACAGTGTTGCAGTATATAATTAACTCTGATCTGAGCGTTCTATCGAGATGGTTCTCAATGAATTTTTTACAGATTAATGCCGCCAAAACGCAAGCTATCGCTATTGGCCCGTCTTCATATCAGTATGATTTCCATCTTAATGATTCTAATGTCCATACAAAGGACACACTCAAAATCCTTGGGGTGGTCCTAGATAGCAAATTAACATTTAAAGCGCACATAAAGCAACAGCTGAATAAGGGATGCGCAAAGGCTTCGGCTTTGCGGAGAATACGTAAGTTTATTTCAAAGGACGTGTTAGTTCGTTTATATAAGGCCTATGTTCTCCCTCATCTCGAGTACTGCAGTCCCCTTTTACTGGGAGTAGGTAACGCGGAGACTACTAAAATAGAGACAACTAATTACTTTATATTAAGAACTATACTAGGCTTCTCGAAGTCTGTGTCATACGACTTCCTCATCAAGTTGGCCGACATTAAGTCTTTGGAGAATCGTAGGCAATTCCAATCGTTAGTTATGTTATATAAGTGCTTGTATGATAAGAGGGCTCCTTATATAAGTGATTTTTTTCATTTTAGAATTGTACTGTATAGTTTGCGCGGGCTCAGTACACAGCTAGATTTACCTCCTTTTAATCTTGAGTTTTTACATGGGTCTTTTTCATTTTTAGCTAGTAAACTTTGGAATGCGCTACCCCCTAGACTCAGAGAATCTCAAGATATTGTTTCATTCAAGCGTTCTCTTAAAGCCCACATGGCTTAGTGGTAGTGATTGTAAATATCGTTATTGTTAATATTGTAACTTTTTATTGATAGCTCTTGTCTACGATCTTCGATCCTGTTTTTAGTTATTTAATAGATCTACTTATTATTTGTATTCTTACAGAAATTATGTTTTATTTCTAATTGTACATACACGTACACGTTTTAACGAGAACTTCTGTACTCCTAGGTGTCACGTGTTTAAATAAAGGATTGAAAAGATTGGATTAATGTCTCATTGGTAATGGGAAAGTCCCGTGTTCCTCCATCGACGATAACGACAATACCACGACTGGAACTTAATGCTGCTGTTGTTTCAGCGAAGGTGGGAGTGAAGCTTCAAGAAGAATTAAACTACACCAGTCTAAAACAGTACTTTTGGACAGACTCCAAGGTTTTCCTTGGTTATATAAACAACAAAGCCAAAAGATTCCACGTTTGTCTACAACAGCGTACAGATGATCAGATCTAACACAAGCATCGAAGAATGGCGATACATCGACACCAGGAACAATCCAGCAGGTCACGCTTCCAGAAGTTTGAACAGTGAAGAACTAATGAAATCCAACTGGTTTAGTAGATCTGCATTTCTGTGGGAAAAGGAGTTCCCTTCTGGCGAAGTAGATATTCCTGACATACAGATTGGAGATCCAGAAGTCCACTGTATGGACAACTACGGACAAAGAGTCTGTTAGCCTTATCGACTGCGTGTCAAGATTTTCCGACAGGACAATGGCAGTTGGAGTCGTGTCATATTTGAAGAGAATTTTCAAGAAGGACAAGCCAAAAACAGTCACTACAACAGTAGCCGAAAGACAAGAAGCTGAAATGCTTATTTTCAAGGAGCTACAACGCACAGCATTGAAGAATGAAATTAGAAGTCTATGACACAAAGAAAGGAACGCCAAGCTTCCGAGGCAAAGTTCGCTCTTAAAGCTGGATCTTTTTATTGATGAACAAGACCTGCTAAGAGTTGGTGGGAGGCTGGAAAATTCCACAGTACCGTTTGATGCCAAACACCTGATAATCCTACCAAGGCGTTCTCAAGTAACTGAAATTTTTATCACTTTATGGATTCTAGGTCTTAGCACCACAGTAGCCTCACGCATTTGCAAACGTGTACCATGTTGACGTCAAAGGCGACCAACAGAAGACGAGAAGATGGCAAATCTTCCCGAAGATAGAATGGAGTCAGCCCCGCCCTTTACATACTGCGGAATGGAGTTTTGGGCCGTTTATTATCAAAGAAGGAAGAAAAGAATTGAAGAGATACGCAGTGATATTTACTTGCATGAGTTCTCAAGCAGTACACATTGAACAGTTGGATGATATGACAACCAACGCATTCATCAACGTTCTAAGCTGCTTCACCGTGCTCTAAGGACCCATCCAACAGCTACGATCCGATCACAGTTCAAACTTTGTAGGGGCAAGGAACGAACTCGCCAAGGCAATGAAAAAGTTGGACAACAACAGAATTGAAGTGTACTCGACGACCAATCGCTGCAAATTTTTTATGATTATCCCTCACTCCAGTCAGTGGGGAGGTGTATGGGAACAACAGATCAGGACCACTAGAAGCATCCTAAGCAACATTCTCAACGAACACAAGGGAAGACTCGATACCTCCTATCTTTGAACATTCTTGTATGAAGCAATGGCTATACTAAAGAGTCAACCATTGACCTGCCAGTGTCTTAACGACCATACAGTTTAGAGCCACTAACTCCAAACCATCTGCTTACCATGAAGAGTAAGACACTCCTACCACCAACTGGAAAATTTGTCAAAGAGGAAGTTTACACCCGAAAACGTTGGAGACAAGTTCAATTTCTAGCAGAAAAATTTTGCAGCTGATCGCGAAAGCAATACCTTATGAACTTGAATGCAAGACAAAAATGGTTTACTCCAAATAGGAATCTCAAGATCGAAGATATTGTAATTGTTCAAGAAGACATTCCACGGAGCGAGTGGCCCCTTGGCAGGATTGTGGGGACTTCAGCTGATGAACAAAGGTCTCATTCGTTCAGTGAAGATTAAGTTAGCATCCAGAGATTCTCAGAAGAAAGAAAACGATGCTAAAAGTCCTGTCATTGAAAGACCATTACAAAAGGTTGTACTACTCATAGAAAGTGAAGACTATCCAGCCATACATACTTAAAAAAAAAAAACACTGCCTTTTTTTTTCCCACGTGCATCTGGTTGAGCTAATTCGTATCTTTCCAAAACTGTTTAATTTCACCTTTGTCCGCCTCTGGATCTTTAACCAAACGTTAATAATTGGTAGGCTTCGTTGTTTTGTCTTAGCGTTTTTTTTTTGGTTTAGTTTCACCTTGTTAGCTATTTTAGCCGGTTGATCAGTATGTTAGTAACTTTCGCAACCTTAGTGGCATTGTGATTTTAGCTGTTAACTGATTTTTTTTAGAATAGAACAGGGATTTCTACGAAGATTCTGACCCTTGTCATGTTTTTATTGACGTTGGGACAGGCTTCACCAGGAATGCCTATTCACAATTGTTCAACAGCATCAGTGGAATCTGAGGATGAGCAACAGGCAGTGAAACGAAGTTTACCCCTGGCATGCTCAGGGGCAGCATAAGACGCACAAGACACAAAAGACAGTGAATTTTCAACTAAAATTTGTAGAGTAATTGTCAAAGGTGTTTGTGGCAAAGTAATAAGCAAAGAAGAATTTGTTAACCTTCTCAGGAGTATATTTGCTGTACAGGCAAAAACATCTGACATCACTCACATATTCACAGTGTCTTCAAGTAGCAGAAAAAAAGTTACTTCAGAGCAAGTATCTATCAGTGCCAGAAAATGTTGAATTTTCCAGACTGAAGAGAGAGGACATTACAGTAAACAAGGAAATTACTCCAATGTGACTCTCAAAAGGAACTACTACTGTCAAGTGATTGGACAATAAATAACGTTGGGTTTAATCTTAGTCTTCAGGGGCAGTGAATTTTTCTGTCATGTGACCACAAACAATGTTGGGTTAAAACTTCAGTGACTTAAAATCACTTGGATAGGAGGGATTTGCAATCACTGTAGTTGTGTAGGCAGAACAATATGCAGTTCTCATTTGCTCCTATTATTGTGAGAGAATTAGTACCAATCAAATCTACTTGGAGGAAACACTGGCACCATGAAACCTATTACTGGTAAAATATTGGGACAATTCAGTACCATTTTAGGGGTAAAATTGGTACAATTTATTCCCATTATTGAGAAAATTGATAAAGATTAATCCCAATGCTGGGGAAAAACTCGCACCATTTAAAACCTGTTACTGGTTAAAAATTGGGACAAGCAAAACCCATTTTGGGGTTAAAATTGGTGCAATTTATTCCCATTATTGTGAATGAATAATAATAATAATAATAATAATGACCTTTATTAGTATACTTCCACACAGTGTCTCTTCGCTACTAATATAAAAACTAACTATATAAATAATACTTACAATAAATCAAAATTGATAAAATAGTGAATAATTAACAATTATTCCACTCGCGTTTGTTGGATATGAGATGATAGATAGCCAACGAGGCGCTTAGCGCCGAGTTCGCTATAATCATCTCATATCCAACAAGCGCGAGTGGAATAATTGTTTTATTAAAAACGCCCTCAAGAAATTATTATTTTGTGAGAAGAGACCGGATTTTTTTAGCTCCCTTTTAATCTTAAACTGACGCGTACGCTTACCATATTTGTAGATTATGGTATATTGGCTCATATACCATAATGGCTAAGCCAATAAAAAGTCTTGAATTGCATTATCCAATGATCCAGTTTTTAATAACAAAAACTATACTAGATTATCCATTGCATGTCAGTATGTGTCTCTTAAGATTTATACAAAAAAGTGCATGGTCACTGCAATTCCTTTGCTCCGCAGGAAGCTTATTAAAAACTTCTGCAGCTTGATCTTGTAGAGTGTTCTTCTCAATTTTGTTGGCAAGTTCTTATTTTGGTGATGCTAATGACCTAAGACTATATCTATTTACGACGTGTTGCTTGAGTTTTAGTGGAGAGTCCTCATTATATAATGACTTGTGCGCTACCTTGGCTATATTAAATTTTAAACGCTCTTTGATTGTGAGCCAACCTAGCTTTCTAACATCCTGGAGTCCAGCAAATTTAGTTAACACAAAACCCGCACACGTGTTCTGTACTCTTTGAAGGCGTTTGGTCTGGTACTCTGGGAGAGGACTAAACAGAACGTTACAATAATCCAGTTTAGAGAGTATAAGACTTTCCACCAGTCGTTTTCTTATGTGGTATGGTGCCAAGTTTTTTAGTTTCCATAGTACTGCTAAATCACCGTAACACAATGACAACAGATTCGTTATGTGTTCTTGCCATGCCCTGATCCAGATAAACTCCCAAAGCTTGGTGCTTGAGACTTCCTCAAGTTTAGTGTCACTCCAGTATACATCTGCAGAAAAATCATTTAAAGAGTGTGCGCGCGCCAATTGCCTTGTAGAGAGAAGCATCCATTTGGTTTTTTCTGAATTCAACGCCAAATTGGATGATTCAGAGTAACTGCTCAGGCTTCTTATTGTCTGATTAGCATCCTTTATGCACACCTCTATTTCATGGGGCTTCGAGTGGTGAAGCAACGTGGTATCATCCGCATATTGAAAGCATTTGCAACTCAACTTTTTCTGGAGGTCTGCTACATAGATATTGAAAATTAACGGTCCTAAGATCGATCCTTGAGGGACGCCGAGGCACGTTTCCAACAGCTGAGAACACTTGTCATCTATCATTACATACTGTTGTCTGTCCGTAAGATAGGAGGTCATCCAGGTTAGAAAATCCTTTGAAAAACCCATTAAGTGCATTTTATAAATAACTGACTTGAAGTTCACAGTGTCAAAAGCTTTCGAGTAGTCTGCAAGAATCATGAGAGTTACTTCGCTGCGACGCATTGCACGTGTAATATCGTCTCTAATCCCCAGTAATGTCGTGGCCGTTGAGTGATTCTTTCTAAATCCTGAGATGTTTTCACCAAAAAGTGCTCTTTCTTCAATAAATCCAATTGTCTGATGGGCTACCAGCCTTTCAAAGATTTTGGACAGGGCTGGGAGGATGGATACAGGTCGATAGTCATGTTTAGCCATTGGTTGATCTCTCTTTGTTATCGTGCCACTTTCGAGTCGATAGGGAAATAATTATTTCTGATACAGCAGTTAGTTATATGTGTGAGGGGACCTGCTAACAGCTCCGCAACTGGTTTCAAAAACTTCACTGGGATATTATCTGGACCTGTTGAACTGTCCGTTCTTAGTAATTTGATTTCACGTAAGACCTCTACATGAGTTACCTCGCATAGCTTGAAAGGGACAGAGTCGCTAACATCAGCCAGTGATACGTATGATGCACGATCCTCGCAGTAGATAGCGCTATTTAAGCAATAGCGAAAATCAGACCTGAAAAAAATCAGGCCTGTATGGGACTCGAACCACTGACCTCTGCGATACTAGTGCAGCGCTCTACCAATTGAGCTAACAAGCCAACTGGGAGCAGGCCGTTAAGTTGATTCGTAATAAACCCGTGAAAGAGATAAATGAGATACAATTAATATATGAAGTTCATATATTTACAGGCCTGTAAATATATTTACAGGCCCGTACAGGCCTGATTTTTTTCAGGTCTGATTTTCGCTATTGCTTAAATAGCGCTATCTACTGCGAGGATCGTGCATCATACGTATCTAATACCGCAGTTCAAAATATATGAACTTCATATATTCATTGTATCTCATCAGCCAGTGAATTTATCAGATATAACAGGTCATCAACAGAGTCCCCTGAAGATTTCCCTACGGTTCTCTCTCCTGTAGTGGCGAAGAATGAGTTGAGCTAATAAACCAAAGTTAGCTAATAAAAGAAGTTAGCTAAGACGGTCAACAAAAATGTCAAGTACATATCTATTATGATTGATGGTGGGGAGGATACAGGAGGAGTCGAAAATGAGAAAATCCATTGTAGATTCCGTAGTGGAGCATGGTCAGCCGGTAAACCATCCTGTGGGCCATAAAGCAATCAAGCATGCACATGCTGCAGGTTGGTGTTATAGTATTTTTGAAGCTTATGTCTTGGTATCTTAAGTACTTGAAATATAACGACAGAGTAAATGATAAGTGAGACTTACCATTTACTCACAGTTTTTGAAACACAACATTTGAAAAGCTCTAGAAAACCTAGAAATCAGTATTCTACCTTATCTTTGCAAGTTACAGAATCACATAATTATACTTAAGGTAATCTACAGTTTACAGCGTATCAGACAACTCGAGTCAAAATTAGAACTTTACGTGCATTAAGTCTCAAGTCAATGAGGATGCTCAGGACTGAAGTGCATCAATTGCATGGAAGGAAGGTAGTCAAGTACCCCAACATAAGCTCATATCCCTCGTATCTTTCTCCGCTTTAGGAATTACTGCAACAATAAAGAATTACTGCAACAAAAAAGAATTCCTTTAAAATGCTGAGCATCTCGCACTGGGAAAGCAAGTTAATTGGATTTGACACAGATGGAGCCTCAGTAAACATGGGTAAAAAAGCAGGTGCGGCATCCAAGTTAAAAGAAGACACCCCTTGGCTGATTGTCACCCACTGCCTACCTCACCGTTTGGAATTAACCATGTTAGAGCTTCAGAGATCCTGTGCCACAGTGGAAAAGATGTACACCACCTTAAACCTGATATGGAAGACAATACCACTTTAGTCCCAAGAGCACTAGAGAACTAAAAGCTCTTGCGAACACCATGGGAACTGGCACGTTGAAACCTGGCCAAGTCAAAGGCACAAGGTGGCTTCTCCATGTTAGCAGGGCATTGAAAGGTCTCATTAAGCCACCAAAAGGAGATCTAAAAAAGATCCTGGCCAATATGCTGTAGTCTTACAGCATATGGAGCATCTAGCATCAACATCCCAAAATGCAGAAATAAAAGGGCGGGCAAAGTATATAGCTGCAGTGATGAAAGAGATCGACTTCCTGACCTTCTGTCACTTCTTGGCTGATTTGTTTTCTATCTTGGAAACGATTAGCTTAAAATTTCAGCAGAATTATCTCATTTTGCCTTCTGCAGTTTGTCTGCTACGAGAAACATACACTAGGGTATCTTTGTTGGCAGAACGTGCAGCCCCTGGTGGTTGGCTAGAATCCTTTGAAAAAAAATCGCCAAAAGAAGTGACGACAAAGTCCTCTTCCAAGGGTTAATGGTCACAAGGTGTCTTCCAAGTCAAAGAAGAAGCAGTGTCATTGTGCCAACAAGGACTTAAGGAGAGATTAAGAAATCTGCTTGACGCCACATCACCTGAGAGCTCCAACAAAGAAGAGTCCCCTGCAAGAACCATCATTCAAGATATGCTTGTTTTCAATGCCGATGCATGGCCTCATGATAGCAATAGCTTAGCCGATTTTGGCTCTGAAGAAATTGGAAGGTTAGTTACATGGTTTGAGCCTGTTTTGAAGAAAGGCAGGTGCAATATAGAAGCTGTGCCAAAGCAGTGGGTATCTCTTAAGATGATGGTAAAGACACAGTTTCAGGATATGTCCTACAGAAGGTTGTGGTCAACAATGCTGACCAAAGAACCCTACAAGTCTGACTATCAGGATGTCCTGCATCTCTTGGAGATTCTCCTTGTACTACCCATCTCAAGTGCTCAGTGTGAGCGTGCATTATCCGCCAAAAACCGCATCAAAAGTGCGCAACGTTCCTGCCTAGAGATGGAGACAACAGAGGATCCTCCTGTGACTGAGTTTAATCCGTCACTAGCAGTAGGCCTGTGGTTTTCAAATGGAGAGAAGCCACGAAGGCCATTCTTCAAACACCTTTACGAATATCGTGACATTTTAAGCTAGTTAATATTAACATTTTTTTTTTTGTTCATCAATTGTCTTGAATGAAGGGAACCACAAATCAATAGTTGACAAAAGTTCAAGGTGTAAATAGCAAGTTAAAGAGGCACAAAGGTAGTTCAAATTGGGACAGGTTGCAAACTTATATTTCATCATTTAGAACAAGCAGTTTATACTGGAGTGGTTATTTCTTGTACACAGCCCGTCACAAATCGAACCACAAATCAATAGTTAACGAAACTCAAAACATATAATCCTAAATCAGTTACTGAGAAACAAGGATGGTTGAAATTGCGACAGATTTATTGCAAATTTATATTTAGATCTGTTCACGGAAAAACATCATGCTCCTCCAACAAGTATATTTTTAGATAGATTATACTTGTTTGGTTAGTTGTCTATCTCCAGTTGTACCAGTTACCATTTCTCAAAACGGAAAACTTTAATTTCCTAACAAGTGCCATTCTAAGGGCTATGTAGCTCCAGGTATGTACCCTGTTTTGAAGAAGGTCTGCTCTTGTATTCAGGATTGACTTTCTGTAACTTCTTGACGATTTTGTTGAGGTTTATCAAAAGACTTTTAGTGTATTATATTCTACTTTTTCTTGAAGATAATTTTTGGCGACTAGAATGCTTGTCCTGGCGACCAAAAATTAAAACTTGGAGGCCAGGTGGCCCCAAGATTTTTTCTGAAAGTTGAGCCCTGTACTGGGACAAGAAAATCCTACATGTGGGATTTCAATGGGAATTTTATGATCCATGATTGGATTTGGTAGCACTTTCCCAATAATGGGACTTCCCAAGGAAGTCCCATTTCAATCCCAGTTTTTCACAGTTTTAACCCAAGATGGGAAATCTGAAATTCTTCCTGTGGATCTATTGAAGTTACAAGTTCCATCAGCTAGCATATAACGAAAATGCGCATAAGTATAAATTTAACAACTTTAAAACTGCAAAAAAATTAGTAGGTCACTCTGTGTGGGAGCAAGCACAAGATATCTCGCAATCAATAGTTGCCATTAATACTTTTGTCACATGTCAAATGCATGTCACATATTCTTCGTTTTCAATCACGTGATCACAAATTGGAGGAATCACTTCCGGCGGCATGTTGGAAGATATCCAAAGCTTTCAAAATGGCGGCCGCGACTAGTTCTTCTCGCATTGATATTGTATTTGACGACTATTGGTGAACTTTAATGATGTTACAAAGGCTCGCTATCGTGACAAAACTCTACTGTGTGGTTTTGAAAAAGTTGAAAAAGAGTGATTTTTCAGAAGATTTAAGCTTGCTTCCCGCCGTTCAGTACCCAGATATCATGAACTATTTGGTGGTTCAAACGTCTTGGACAACCATATTACAATCTCAGAGACTTGGCTTGACCCTTCGACGACTGATACTGATATACAAATTTCTGGTTACATTCTATTTAGACAAGACCGTGGAAAGCAGAAGAATGGTGGTGGAGTTGCTGTTTATATTAAAGATACCTACAAGGCTTCCATTTTCACAGAATTGTCCGCTGTTTCTCATTGTAACTTCCAACAGCACTGGTTTAAGGTGGCTGGTACCAGTTTTCATCTTTTTGATGGTTTGCAACTTTGAAAGAATACAACAAAAAGACTGACCAAGGCCAGTTGAACACTTTTACAGGGTTGAATTATATAATCATTGGTTATTCAAAAATAGGTGTCATTTCGTAACTAGCTGTTTCCATGGCAACGCTATCATAGGGTTATTCAGACGCATTTTTTAGCTTGTGGCATAAATAATTCGAAAACTAACCCGTTGACCCAGTGTTTTTTTTCAGTGATTGCATTTGACACTTGAAAAGGAAAATGCACAAAGGCAATTTTCACACGTCACAAATTTCCTTCCATAGAATTTTCTATTTTTCTTCTGATGATTTCTTTCGATGTTATTATCATATTGAAACAATAAAAAGAAGGGGTCACTGGACTTGTTTTCATGCAATAGCTTTCGTGAGTTTAGCAATTTCCATGCGCGTTCTCGTGCATTTAAAAATCTGGATTCTATACGATCGACATTTGCTCATGATCTGTTATAAGTACTGCAAAACTGAGAAAAAAATTTCGTACTTTACATGTTTTACCTGACACGAAATGAGCACTCCTGTCTTTTGATATTTTTGATCCACTGTTGTCTTTGCTCCGCGAAAATATTTCTAGTTTGCTCTCTCTGAAGAAACTGTACTCTTTGTCTTGAGTATTATTACCACGATCGTCGGTTGCTACTGAGTTCTCCTCCAGGATGCTACTTTGATCATGCATCCTTTTGGCAATGGCTTCTCCAGACTTAATAAGATGTAACTTATGTATATAAACTGCTGCACGTCTTTGCACTCATTTCATGTCCATTGCCTTTGATAACAGGTATGCATAAATTATAGTATCTTAATTTTCTCAAAACTGCAAGGGAGGTGTGTTCCGGCTTTTTGTACTCGAAATGTAGGCTGGCATATCCCACTCACTAAAAAGCTAAAAAAAACCTTTAGGGGTGGTTTTACAGAGCACATACAATCATGAATCTATATTATATAACTACCTCTGAAGTATTGTCATGACAAAAATAAAGATCTGAGTTTAAAACTTCGTGTATATTCTCTCTATTCGGTTCACACAAACTTGAAAAAGCCTGTGGGACCCCTGGCAGAGTGAGATTTTGCTTATTATTATGCAAAATATCCCACAAACCCTTGGTATTGTAAACTCAGAATGTAAATTGATGTAATGGCATCGAAATGCGGCGAAGAAGAGGAAACAAGGTATGTAGAACGAGTTTAAACCACCATTTTGAAGTACAGTTTTGACCACCATTTTTAAATTCTCGACATAATCCTTCTTATACCAAAACTATTGAAGTTGAAGTTCATTTATTTGTTTAAGCAGGTTGATTAATTGGCAGCTGTAATAGCTGAAGTGGACCTGTTGTCCTAACCCACCCATCCCACCCCAGCGGAGGACATCCATCACACAGTAATCTCGTGTGTGGGAAATTAACGTCTCCTGCCCCAGCCCTGCAGGAGACGGGACCTCCATTTATTCGTCCCTGTCCGAGAAGACTAGAATATCTAACCATTTCTTGATGTTATAGAGAGGTAGCAAATTCTTAATTATTTTAAGACCTTGAGTGTTGGTCCGGCCAGGGCTCAAACCCTCAACCTCCCGCACTGCAGTCCAGCGCTCTATCCATTGAGCTAACCGGGAGGCGGTTCTATTTGATTTTTGATTCTATTTGTTTCAGAGTTGATAAACTGTGCTCGAAGAGCAGAAAGTGCAGTAAAAGCAATTATCACTCTGGCAGGTACGATTCAAAGAGAGCGGTTGTGAACCAAGTTTGGAACCGTTCTCCGATACAGGTGGGAAATGCAATAAAGAGGGAAGCTAGAGATGCTGTTGAAGCTATCACAAATGATTGTGATCTGAAGAAAATTCGCGTAGAGGAAAGGGAGGCTAGTGTTAATACGAGAGAATCAGAACTAGTAGAAAAGGAGAGAAAGATACATGAAGTAGAAGAAGCGAGCTAATGCAGCAAGACTTGAATCTGGTTGAATTTGACTTTGTGTTCTAAATTAAGATACAGCCGTGCATACATCCTTAAACGTCTGTTTGTGCCTCCACTCACTAAACATGTATATCAGCATCATCTTCTATTGTTGATCCACGTGTAATCTTATAGCAGACATTTCCACTTGGTGGCTTAAAACATTGTGTCATGTAAGCTAAGTAAGCCCTTTATCATATGCGACAAACAAGCTTACATTGTTTTATTTTCTATGCTTTAGAGGAAGTAGAAAGGCGGAAGGAGGCAATTGAGGAGGAGCTTAGAGAGCTGGAGGTGTGGTTAGACAGTATTGTGAAAGAGTACGAGAAAGTTAAGACACTTTTGGAACAAAGGCATCATGCCAAGGCAAGTAGACAGAGTAGTGCAACTACATTTGAAATGGTTAACAACCCTAAATCAAGCACACGATATAGACGGCGACAGGAAACTAGCAATATCCTGGGACTTATTCATGGTGGGGAGCAGGGTGAAATTTATGGTGCTTGGGATATTATTGCATCATGTGCAAAAAAAGAGATCATGGAAAAATTAATAACTTGTCATAAAAGGGGTCGGTCTCTACAGGGTGTGTTTAGGAAGGCAATGAAAGAGTATGGAACCAGTGAAGAAGCCTTAAAGCAGGCTGTTTCTATAAAGTATCAAGCATTTTTGTCTAGTGGAAAGTTTCAACTAATCTGTAAAACCCAAAGTTCTGTGTTTAATGCTGAAAAAGATCTTTGGTTACCCAGGAATGTCAAGTGTGCAGGTGTGAATGTTGCTATTCCTCGTGTAGCATCAGATGAGAAAGTAGACAAGTTTGTAAAGAGTTTAGATATAGAGCATGTATGTGAAATTCCTAATTACTCTAAGGTATCTAGAACTGTCACTGGTTTAGTTTTCATGACACTTGATTTGCATTTGCGTTTACCTTATTTGAGGAACCAGCTCATCTGGTTTAACGAAAATACCAATCATTTTATTGTACAGTTTTCTGATGATGGTGCCCCAGAAACTAGTGATCCAAGTATGTCTATTGGGTCACTAACTGTTTGGAATTTTGGGGATAATGTTAGGAGTAGGGATTTTCAATATCTTTTGCATTGCCTAAGTGTATATGAAAAAGACAGGGTACTGGAAGACCCTTGGAAACAACACACAGAGGAGATGTTAATGCTAGAGGGTAATGTGGTAACTATTTGTGGTCAGCAGTGTACCTTGGAGTTTCAACCTAGTGCTGATCAGTCTTGGCAAAGTTGGGGTAATGGTGAGTTAAATCAGGCTGCTACTTACCCTTCCCCTTAAGCATTTGTTCACAAAGGTAGTTTGGGTACTATGGGGGCATGTATAGGGCATTCATTCTCAGATACCTGGAATCCACCCTCCATGAAGAAGAGGAAAGCAGATCTTCTAAAACTAAACCAGTGTAGAGATTCACTAAGCAAGTCTCTTAGTCAAGCCAAGAAGGATAAAAAAGAACTATCTTTCATGGCAGAGAATGGAATAAGAAAAGTTGTTTACCCCAGGATTGGTGAGTTTGCAGATCGTCAAAGACCAGAGCTAGTGCAAAATGAGATTAATACTTGGCAGCATCTGCTAAATGTTATCTACCGTGAAGCTTTACAGAGAGATTTGATTGAGGACTTTTTAGAGGTTCTGAGTTCACCTTTACAAGTTCAGGATAGTCCTCAGGAGAGAAAAACAGCTTCACTCTATATTGTCAAGTTACCCCGAGGGTGCTGGAGATAGAGTTAGGCAGTCGGAACTAGTTAGAGAGCAACATAAGGTATTTCAGCAAGCAATGGGTAGTTCTGCAGCAAGTGGCAGTGTCATAGGTAATTCAGATAGGAAAGGCTGTCAGTTGGCATTTCTTGCAAAGAAGATTAGGGAACACTACAATGACAAAGACAAAAGGAGCAACAACATTGCTACAAGGTTGATAGGTGAAGAAGCTGTTTCATTAGCCAGGTATTCATTTAGATTAATTGATGCCCTCCGCATGAATGATGAGTCTGGTCCTTAGAGGGTTAAGCACCTGGCCCTTGGTAAGGCAGCTCAGTATCTTCGAGACTCTGGGATGCTCTTCAGCAAGGTTGAGCCAAATTCAGTTGGAATGAATCAACTAAAGCACTCTTGCACCATGTACTTCAACCTTATCTCTCTATTCTTCCCAGATGAACAAGATTTTATAATCAGTTTAATACTATTAGGGTAGAGCCTGAACTTGGAAGAAGTTTCCTCCAATATAGAGGCCCATTAGTATATGGAACTTTATAAATAAAAAAAGTTAAACTACGTAATGTTAGCAAAGGGTTTAAATCAATACTAAGAAAGCACTCAAAAGACATTCTTAAATTCTCATTTAATAAGGAAGCCATTCTAATTTCAAATAAGAAAAACGACTTTGTTTATTATCGATCTTACGGATTCTATAATTCCACCATTTAGTTTATCTATTACTACTATCTATTATCTATTTTAACTTTTACCTATAGCAGCTTTCTTGTAATTAGGCACGTGGTGTAACTGTGTTTGTGGTGTTTGTGATTGTTTTAGTGTATGATATATTTTACATATTTTAGATAGTTTAACATAGCAGGTCCACATCAGCTGATAGCTGCCGATGCAACTATTACTTTATAATTTTTAACCTGCTTTATTAAATAGAGAATTGATTGATTGATTGATTGATTGATGTTGTTAACTTAACAGTTTGGACAATCGGCTATCCCCTACCCTGCAGAATTGCTCTACAGACAGTACAAGGTTGGTTATGGTATTAGTTCTTTGCAGACAAAGGAATCAAAGCATTCAGGTGTGAAGCAGGACCTAAATTTAACGAATAGGTCTCGCTCAACAAGCAATGTAGGTAAGTGGTGGCAGCTAATGCGCACTAATTGTGTCAGGGCATTTGATTTGCCTGAACATCAGCCTGTGCCGTCTACCTACATATCCAACTTCGAGTCTCGACTTCCACCTCACTGCAACGATACCCTTAACTTCTGCAAGTGTGGACGATCACGAGATGAAGCTTCCTTTTGTACATTTTGGGAGGAGTCTAGAGATATTGTAAGGTGTGCCCAAGAAATGAAATTAAATGAAAAAACTTATAGCTATCTTTAAGCCAATCAGGAGTAAAACATGTGAAGTGAGATTCCCAGATGTGGTTCTACTTGAGTCTTATCAAAAGGTTGCACACTCATCAAGAGAACAACTGGCTAGGCCATTTAGTAAGATTAAACCTCAAATGATGAATGTTAAGGAACTGAAAGAAGAACTATGTGTAAGAGGAGCATCGTTAACTGAGGATAAAGCTCATCTTATTAGAAGATTGGAAGGGCTTCTTGCAGCAGAAGTTAGTTAGACATTCATCATTCTATAAATGTCCCTTTTTGTTACAAAAAGAAATAAGGGACTTCAAGGAGAACATCACAAAGCCTAATTCTAAATCATTCATATTATTGTTTTCATTATTATAATGAATAATATGTCATTGATCCAAATTTTATAAAAATAGTGTATGCATATATGTGATAATTCTAATATAGGAACTTAAAACTGAATTGATGAGTTCCAGGAAAAAGTAAAGCTGGATCTGTCCATCTCAACACAACTGCTGTAATTAAGTATCAAATTTGGATAAAATATGTTTCATAAGATCATGATTTTGCAGCTCTAGTCTTAATATGATATTCATGTACGTACTTTGAAAGTGTCAAGAGTGACATGAGTCAGAGGGCCCCAAATGTTACCTTTGTGAACAAAAAAAGAAATATTATTGATTCAAGGCACTTAACAAAAAAGTCATTACCTGGTGTTGCTGATAATAAGTGTATTAAACAAATAATCCAATACAAAATATTGAAAAGATACTGAACATTACCCACCCCTCAACACAATACAAAACCAACAGTGTTTTCTAAAGCATCAAGAACAGCCTGATTTTGCTCTCCTGACAGTGCTACTTCATGCCACTCTAGTTATTTAAACCATCTAAGTCTCAATATCCACATACAAATTCTCCTCGCTGATATCTATACATTTCCTTCAAGGAGTAACTGAGTGAAATTGGTGAAATATCAAAGCATTTTCCCTAAGGGGATTTTTTAATTCCCTTAACCTTTCTCTTGATAATGTACTGACAATTTTGACAAGATGCTGAAAATTTTATAGTATCTACCAGCATCATTAGGTTTTTTCTTTCTTTTTGTTAAGAACATTTGAATAGATATTTGAACTTACAAACCTAATGAATTACTGATATAAACCAGTGATAAATACATGTTGTGGTTCAATTTTGTCCTTCCTTTCAATTTTATCTTCCCTTCGTCTAAAACTCGTTACCATACATTACCACAAGACAAAGTAAAATTAAGATTGAACCAAAGAACCAAAACAATAATATTACTTCACAAGCTAATACAAGCGAAATAAACAAGATTTGTTTTGCAGTAAAAAAATGCAGACCTATTCAATGTTCATAAGTTTTTGTTTTTGATTATCAATAGCAAAATCCTCCTCATTGTACCTTTGAATAAAAGGAGAAAGGGTCAAACGATTTGTTGACATATTGTAGCGTAGTGTAATGGGAGTATTCCTTCTAATAACTACAGAAGATCGCCCGGCATAGTGATATTTACCGTCCGTCTGCTTTCTGAATTTCCACTTGTGTAAATTGTTTTGCCCAAAGAATCTAGAAGGACAAAATATTTTTCCAGCGGAGGCCTGCTTTTTAATAAAATTTCCACTTTATTCCCTTTCCCTGATAAATCAACTTCACAGCCATATCCTCGAGCAAGAGTCATGACGTGTCTGTATACCATCCAAGGGATAAAAAGAGTTGTTGGATTGGTGAGCCCCGTTGCCTTTCAGTGAGTTTGCTTGTGCTTTAAGCTTTCCACTAATTCCCGCAAATATGAATGGACGAGGGGTCCAGAAAGATCGAGTTCATTTCCACACACCTTCTCATGAAGAGAATCCATCTCTCCCATTCTATAGTTTGGCTTGTTTTTAGCCTTTCTCGCGGACTTTATCCATACTTTTTCCACGGAAAACTTTATTTCTACCGTACTGGTGTTCCAAAATACGTCTTTTCGCTCCGATCTATCGTTTTTAGCCCTTAAATCTAAATGCACATGCTCCCTTTGGTCCGCCATACTTTTCACGTGTGTTTTCTAGACAGGTACTGGGGGAAAACTGCTGTCAATAGATGACCCCGCACAAACGGGAGAAAACTCCTTGGTTACGCCCATAATTAAAAAGAGTACAAAGAGTTGGCATGATAAAGAAAATCACCAGTTTTAGCTCCATGACTTACTACACGTGCAGCAAGCTTACGCTTTCGCATGTTTGTATATCTTCGAACATGGTCCACTTCCGGTGTTTTAATCCCGACCTCAGAGGAAGTGATGTCAAGTGAAAACGAACAATATGTGGCATAAAGTTTTTATTATGTGTAAAATCTATACGCACATATGTGACATATATGTGTCATATGTCACATGTATATGTAGCAGATATATGTACAATATATGTGGTTTTGGTAAGGGCAGGTAGTACTCCAGAAATGAACAAAGAGCCCAAGTCACTTACCACATTTTTAGCACCAATTGTTGATTAATTGAAAGCATTGTGGAAAGAAGTAAAATTTATGACAAGCCAATGTCCCGGACCATTAACTTACCGGGGTGCTCTTCTCCTTGCTTCGGCTGATCTTCCAGCTGTGTGGAAGCTTTGTGGATTCAAAGGACACTCTGCACATCAGGGGTGTTCCAAGTGTTTTAAGTTCTTTCCTGGGAATTTGGGTGAGCAAAGAGACTAATCTGGGTTTGACAGGAGTATGTGGCCACCTCGTCACAATAGCAGCCATCGGAAACATGCAGAAATGGGGAGAAAAGCACTAACGAAAACCAAACAATGAGCTATTAGCAACAAAGTATGGTGTTTACTACAGCTGTCTCTTAGAACTTGGAATACCTTGACGCTGACAAATTCACAGCTATTGACCCTATGCATAATTTGTTTCTGGGAACTGCAAAGCATGTTTTTAAGTTATGGATAAAGAACAAGTATTTAACAAAGAAAGACCTGAAGGCTATCGAAACCCTGATTAATTCATTTGATATTGGCACTGAAGTTGGGTAGTTACCACACAGAATTGCATCAAATTATGGCAGCTATATGGCACTGCAGTGGAAGAAATGGACTTTGATTTATTCATTGTTTCGTTTCAAGAGTCTGTTGCCAGAAAATGACTTCGAATGTTGGCAGACATTTGTTCTTGCATGCCAGTATTTGTGTTCTCCAGTTTTAACAAGGACTGACATTCTTAAGGGTGATCTGCTTTTGTTAAGTTTGGAGAGCGTATCGAACAGTTGTACGGGAGAAAGGCTGTCACACCAAATATGCATCTTCACTGTAATTTAAAAGATTGCCTTTTGGAATGTGGACCTGTGCATGCATTTTGGTGTTTTAGTTTTAAACGTTTTAATGGGATTCTTGGAGGGATGCAAGTAAATGGAAGATATGTTGAGATGCAGTTCATGCGTAAACTTCAGACCAGCCGGTTTGTCTAAAATGTGAACTTTCCTGACAAGTTTCTAGATACCTTTCTGCCATTTTTTCAAACAAGAAAGAACAGAGTCAGTGGAAGGTCTCATCGTAAGGAATGCTACCAAGCTAGTCAAAAGTGCTTGTTGTCTAACGCTGGGAGACATTCAGTGGTCAGACCTTTCCCAAGTTGTTTTCCAAACTCATCTAAGCACTTTGTATTCAGTGTTGATGAACTGAGGACACTCCTTGAATGTTATAAGACATTATATCCTGGACAAGTGGTTGAGGTCACCTCAAACATTGCACGGAAGTATTCTGTGAAACTTGGAACTGGGAAATTTGACTCGAAACCTACCATCAGCACCAATAATTTGTTGAAACCTACCATCAGCACCAATAATGGCCTCTTGGAATGGTAATAATGTTTCCATTGATTTCACCTTTGCTAAAAGACCTGGAGTTGTTCTCTTTTATTTCATGCACAGTGTAAAGGTTAATGACTAGTGCTATCAAGATGCACTTGCTGTTGTTTGGTGGTATCAAGCTTACCAGGAAAAAGATTATAATGGAAAACCTATTCTTGTTTGGAAAAATAGTTATGCACCCTGTGGGCCTGTATAATTTGTTCCAGTGCAACGGATAGCACAAAGATTTGCGTGTTCTTTAGGTGAGCTAAGTGAAGAGGAAAACTAGTGGTTAGTCCTATTCCTAGATCTTAATTTTCCATTTTCGAGACTTTTGAAAAGCAGGGTAAAAATTTAAATGGAGGTTCTGATAAAAGTATTGCAGTACTACCATATTGGCATTATGATGGGAATAGAACTCCCTAAAAATGGACAGCATCCCTGTTGTATGCCACTTGAAACCATCGACAACCTCACCACAGTAACCAAAAACAAGTGTATATCTAATATTCAGAGGGGTCTAGATGTTTTTTGGTCTTGCAAAAGGTCACGAGGAAGTTTCCAATTTGTCTCAATTTGTTAAGACCAACCAACCACCATTTAACACCTAAGAACCTGATAAGACTCCTACAGCCAACATTCTCTGAGGAAGGTACAAGAAAATATGTCATTGCAGCATCATTCTTAATGTCATTTGAAATCATATTTTGCACTGTGTTAATCTGAAAACAATTTTTAATTGAAAGTACCAAAGCTTTTAGAAAGGAGAAGGAAATATACTCGCTATTTATAACATATGTAAGGGAAGTGGGTAGCAGACCTCGGGCAGTCACACTGGAATCCATCCTTATTTTTGTAAGGGAGCTTTGGAAGAGCAAGTACTAGGCTTTTCTGTAAATCCATCCATTCAATTTGAACTGTTATGGTTACCCAATTCAGTCAAATTGAGTTGAAAAATATTGGAGTGATGTATTTTTCATCATATGGCTTCACCACATGACTTGCAAACATTGATTGGCTATGGGTGCTTCATATATACCTAGCTACAGTAGCATAGACCCTATGCAAAAAGAGCAATAGACTGGGAATTAGTACCTTAAGCAATCAATATTCTAACAATCTTGTTTAGGAAAAAGAATAGAGTGCATTAATATTAATACTAAAATGCTGACGGATAACCAACAGGGAGCTTTTGGACAACAATATTATATTTTGAGGCTTTGAAATCTCTTCAGAATAACAAAGCACCAGGAAACAATGGTTTGACTGTGGAATTTTACCTTGGCTTTTGGCATCTCATGTGGAGGTGCCATGTCAATCCCTTAAATTTCGCTCATGAACAGGGACAACTATCCAACTCACAGAAACAGGCCATGGCTACTTTGATAAAAAAGAGAGACAAAGACAGACATTTTATAAAGAATTGGAGACTAATCTCGTTAATCAATGTCAATGTTAAAGTCATATCTATAGCAACTGCAAGGCTAGGACAAATGGCAAAGACAAATTCTACCTGATTTGATCCACCCTAACCAGAATAGCTTTATTAAAGGGGGATCAATTGTGGACAGAGTTTGAACAGTGAAGATGTACTTTAATTTGACCAATTTACAGGTTGTTCTGGTATTATAATAATAATAATAATAATAATAATAATAATTCCTTTATTTAAACTGTAAAAACTGATCAGCGGAATCAACATAGAAAACGCTGGTATAAACTGGTGATCAGTGCCTATAAATACTACTAACAAAATACAATTTACTATCTATATAAGTTCGGATTACATAGAAAATCACCCCAAAACTTATATGCTACATTTGTGTTGTGCCTTATCTGATTCTAATAGAAGTTTAAAAGTTTTAATTTTAAAAATTCTCAGCGTTTTGCAAGCATGCAGTTATTTGCGGAGGTCATTCCATGCCTTTGCAGTGGCCCATAACTGTTTTGTATCTTGACAGATGGAGTTCCTTGCTATCTCTGAGGGCTTTACGTCCAAGTTCTGATCTCAATACAAAATACCCTTGAATTTGCCTGGAGCAGTGATAATCATTTACAATTTTATATACTAGTTGGAGACAAAGATGGCGGTGCCTATTGGATAATGTTAACAGGCCAAGCCTCTCCCTTATTGACTGCATGCACGTTAAGTGATTTACTCTTAAGATTATTTGGATTGCTTTGTTTTGCAACCTTTCCAAAATATCAGAGCTATTCTTGCTGCAAAAACCCCATACGATGCAGCCATAATCTAAAATAGGTAAAATTGTCATTTTGTAAAGCTTCGATTAAATAGCAGAACTAAGAAAAGATGAAATTCTCTTTGAAAGCTTCAGTTTAGGATAAACTCTTGTGGCAATGTATAACGCATGATTGTTCCATGATAATGATTCGCCTACTACCATGCCAGGATACTTGAAATTTTCCTGCTGTTTTATCCCATTGGTTGGTTTTAAGTACCTCCTGGGACGCAATGGTTGTTTACCATTTACCACAAATTCCCTGAAATTCCGGTTGGGATGTAAATGGCAAACATTTTCTCAGTTTGTCCCACTGGAAAATTCCTGGGAAAAGCGGAAGTTCTATATATATTCTATTGATAAGTGTGGGCTTTCAAACTACTGTCAGTTATTTCTTACAAAAATTTCTTTTGGTTTCTTCCTTCCCATGTCACAATTGGGGCTTCGCCACTGAATTTGCCACAAAGTAAAGAAAACGTAATCCCTCTGGAACCCATGGCTTACCTTAATTTATAGTAAAAGTACGAAATTTAACCTTTCAACAAAATGTTTTCATTTAATGCAATATACATACTTCAGAAACGCCGTGTAATGGTAACAGAGTCCTACATCTCAATGAGGGCGTTTGTCCATTCGAAGAACATTCTTGTGAAGGCTTGGAGTATCTTTCTCTTATTATTTCCATTTAGTTGGAACTAGGCTGGTACCCTGTTAAGTTCTGTGTATAAGACATAGGGGGGCCCTCTTTCTATACCTAGATTCAACTAAGGCCTTGTCCACAAATATCCGGATATTTTTTAGTCCACAACTTTTTCTTTCTGGATATGGCTATCGTCCACACATATCCAGCAAATTCACGAGCAAATCTGGATATTTTTTAATCTGCTCTCCAGAGTGGAAATTTTTTAATCCGATAACATTTTGGATACGTGTGGATGGTCGAATCCACATTTTTTTTTTGATAGATTACCTCACAAGATTGGCGCCAGTGTTTACCACGCAAAGTTAAATATGCCTGCTGATCAAAGGAAAATAGTGATTTATGAAGCGATCTAAAATATTACCATATTTACTCTGGCACGACTCCCAGACAATGTTCTCCATAGATTTTCCTGCTTTGCACTATATTGTTGTACTATATTGTTGAGGGTTGTTCCCCTCATTCTTCTTAGCTTTCTTGCCTGATTTCGACATGTTTTTAACTGTTTGAATGTAAACTAAAACATCAGACGGTGGCTGATGATTGCGAAAGCATGAAACTACGAGTCACGGAAACTTTGTTTCGTTGTTGGTTTTTCTATTTCTAAGTAAAGTATTAAGGACTAAGTCCATCTGATTCTGACGACGCTTTTGATCTTGTCACGATTTCACCATGTCATCCGTATTGGGAGAAGCCGCAGAAACAATGTGGCAATCATAAAATCGTTGCTTCGTTTTATATCAATTATCCACGGGAGCTTTAAGTTTTCTTTTAAAAAAAGCCCTTTTACCTTGGAATTTCAAATGCACAGGGGACAAAGAGGTTAGTTGCCTGCTTGGGACCAGTTCTCAAATTCTGGTTGCCAACTCCTAATTTTTGGTCGCATTGGCGACCAGTCAGTCGCAATTTTGGACCCCACTAATGTGAGAACACTGTGTGCCATTTATGCTGTAGCTAAGCACCACCTCTTTGACGTCATTCCATCATGATTCGACTATTCCAGAAGATTGTGTGACGTCATGATGTCATTCATAATCCTGTGATGTCATTAACCATATATGGGAGATAATTAGATGTACTGACTTCTTATTGGTAAATTCCAGTCAGAGGTCCTATACTACTCTCGAATGACCTTTTCTGGGCTTATGAAATGTGTTGGGGAGATAGTTGCACATGCAATAGCTCACTGTGAGATTGGTTTTTTAAGACTTTCACCAGTGTGCTACTGGTATCTGATCCACCAAGATGTTTCTGAAGCGATATCATATGCCAACATCTCAGACATCCCAGATATCTATCTATCTGATCATATCAGGAAGATATGCTGAATAGTTTGTCTGACCATATACCAGACCCATTTAAGTTCGTTTGAGCAGATTCAACAGAGATTATGTGTTTAATTTTAATGAAAAACATACATATAGGCTTCCCACTTTTCAATTTATGGCTAAAAGCCTGGGCTGCTACAACACTACATTAAAATCATTTATAGTCGGTCGTGTAAGGAGTAAGGAACGCAATTCCTAAAGAATTTCGTCAACTCTCCAAAGAAGCTTTTAAGAAAAATTTTCATGACTTTTTGCTCTTGATAATGGAAGCAGAGGACAATTATGTTGAAGTGCCTAATCTACAAAAAATGGCATATTCTGTATCCTTGAATCAACGTACTAACAATTGATAGCTTCTGTTTGGAGTAAATTTGATTTTAAATATTATTGTAATAATATCTGATTGTAAGACTATATATTTTGTAACCTTAGCCTGTTTTTCAGTAATTCTTATTTATCCAGATAGTTTATTTAGTTACTTTACAATTATTATTAGTTAGTTAGTTAGTTTACAATTATATTATCTGTTATGAGTGCTGTAACCTTACCTCTCCGCCCGCCTCATCTAGCTTTTGCTATTTGTGGGTAGAGATGGCAAAATGATGTCTGTGAAATAAAGAGTTCATTCATTCAAGACCATTTGTGGGTTCACTGTAATCTCCACATGATGATGGTTGTTCTATTTGCAAAAATGTCATTTAGGCATGCTTACTTTATTGGGGAGGTCCTCATTTCTTGCCAGCAGTCAGGATACCAACTTCTGTAGTGAGATGATGTGTTTTGAGAGGGGGAAAAGACCACTCTTCAACCTCAGTAGATTTTTATCTACTGAATCACTCCAAATGTAATAGATGACGTTTTATCTGCCCTAATCAAAACATGACAAAGTCTACATCCCCACTATTTGGCAATCTTCTAACCCAAAGTCTTTCTTCATATTCGATTGTATCCACCATGTTGGAGAAAAAAACCCTCCAGGGGACCCTCAGTGGATGCAATAGACTGGTTTGAGGCTGAAGGGTATTTTCGATGAATTCATCACTGATGAATTTAAAGTTTGAATGAATTCAGTATTCCCTTGAATTTTTGCACATGCAATGCAACAGTTTGATGAATTCAGTGTTTTGATGAATTTAAGTTTTCAGTCTCGATAAATTCAACATGGTTTTGATGAATTCACTCAAGTATTCTGTGAATTCAAACCTTTGGTGAACAAAAGAGTAGGTGAATTCACAACATTGAATTTTGAACCCGATAAAATGCCATACAAAACCAGTAGTAGCTGTGAATTGGCGGTAAATTTTTTACGTTACAATTATAACAATTTACAATTTATCACTTATACAGCGCTATTTACTATGACAGACCAACAGGGCTTTACAATCAATCCTAACCCACCCACCCCACCCCAGGGGAGGACATCCATCACACAGTAATCTCGTGCGTGGCAAATTCACGTCTCCTATCCCTAACCCTGTAGGAGACGGGACCTCCATTTCTTTGTCCCTATTCGAGAGGACTAGAATATCTAACCATTTCTTGATGTTATAGAAAGGTAGCATCTTCTTCTTAATTATTTCAAGACCTTGAGAGTTGGTCTGGCTGGGGCTAAAACCCTCGACCTCCCGCACAACAGTCCAGCGCTCTATCCATTGAGCTAACCAGTCCAGCTAACTCCTTAAGAACTTTTACATCAAGTTAAGAGCAAAAGGAAAACATAAAAAAATATGTAGGCATGTATCCAAAAAGCACGGGCTAAACGACTAAAGAAAGTTAACAGATAATGAAATTTATCGTGCGTTCACTAAGCGTATTAGAGACTGCGATAAACAAAGGTTAACATGTTATGGTCCAGTGAGTTTTGTTTTAAAAGTATTTAATTGAAAGTAATAAGCGACATCATTGCTTCCATAAATTTTGCAACTGTATCTAGTCTGTCGAGACCAGTTAACTTAACCATCTTCATTTACAAAGCATTTAAAAGGAGTTCACCAACAGTCTCTCTACTGCTAAGTAAGTCAAAATGTGTTCCGTTCAAGAATTGCAGCGAGTTGATCAGGAGCTCTCTTCAGAGCTTATAGAAACCTCAATCAACCCTGCATTCTTCCACATATCTACTCCGCTTGTTTACGGCTACAACCTGATGTTCTACCACCAAATCAGCAGAGAGGGACTGTTTGCGCCAAAACTCGTGCACGTGACCTTGCTGTGTGGCATGCGGTTTCGTTTGTTTTGTTTGTTTTTACTCTCGCCATTCTGTCTAGATTTTGTCATGTAGTTCGTTGCGTAGATAAATCCTGCTAAAATTGAACATACTCGTCTTCCTGAATCCTTGTTAAATCGCCAGAACATCTGGTAGCAGAGTGAGGTTGCCGGTAGGTAACTTTATCTGTTCAACTTGATAAGTTCTATGTCTGTGTGCGAGATTGAAATGTCATCAGAAGAGCTTGTTCCCGACCACGTGCAATTAGTGAGTGAACAAGTAATGCATATCACGGTCGGACCCAGCCATCCTAACAATTGGAAAATGGAAAAGGAAAAGGCTAAGAGTAAGCTGTCGTGCCCAAAGGCCACTGTCACAAGGCACATTAATGTCGCTGAAAACCTGTTCAAGAGCCCTGGAAGTCGAAGGAGATTACGTGAACTTCGTGACAAGATCGATAAAGCATTAAAAGAACTCGAATTAATCAGCGAAGAGTACATATAACTTCTGGAGCTCGAGCAACTGCAGGATCACCTCGATACAATGGGAGGTGCCATTGGAAAAGCGAATGTATGTCTTGAAAACATTGATATCTCGTTGAGCAAAAGAGAAAATGAGCCCCCTTCCGAGATTGGAAGTCAGTACGCGCCTTCACTCCAATTCCATTCGGCCAGCGGCCATAGTTCAACTTCACGCGCGAGCGAGAACGGAAGACTCGCGCGCGTGATGGATCTGCAAATTAAACAGGCAAAAAGGGAAGCACAGCAGCGGTTAGAAGAGGAGCGTAAGCGGGCCGAAATTCTTGAACAAGAAAGATGATTGCAGGAACACCGTCATATACGAGAACTTGAATATCAAGCTGAAAGATTATGACCAGCAGCTCAGCTTAGCATCCAGGATAAAGAGACAAGGGGCTCAGAAAATATCGAAAACCGCCCGAAGGATTTTGAAGATGTCGAAACTGGAACCGTCTACCGAGAAATCGAGCCCAAAGTTCTTGTAAATATGGATATTGACGAAAATCCAGGTGGTCTTTTGCCTTCGCGAAATGTAAAATTGCCGTACCTGGTTAAATCGTCCACGTTGTGCAAAGAGACTCCCCAGATCAATCAAGATCACTGTGACATGGAGGAACGCTTTGATGTTTCATGGATTAAGGCACTCTCGCCTAAGCAGAGTACACTAAAGGGAGAGAAAAACTCACTCAGAGTTAATGCCAGCATTCGTAAAATCAATACCGCATTTAGACTTACCACGGTTTTCAGGGGATCCGCTCAAGTGGCCCCAATTCATATCATCATTCAAATGTTTAGTTCATGACCAACCACTCACTGATATGCAGCGAATGACTTACCTCCAAAGGGCTTTGGTTGGGAATGCGAAGAAAGCTATTGGAGGAATGCTCAACCATGGCCATCTCTACAAAGCAGCTCTGACGGAACTTGAAGAACAGTTTGGAAATGAGGAACTCGTTCCTGGAGCCCTCATGGGGACAGTACTCGACCACCCAATCGTTGTTGAGGGAGACACCATACAACTCCGCTCGTTGTACAACACATGGGATACTCACATGATTTAGCGTCTTCAACAAACACCCGTGCCGCATTACAGAAATTGCCCGACTCGTTAAAGGAAAAGTGGGGAGAGAAGAAGGTTGAAATGCACCCCACCATTCCTACATTAGTTGACCTTGATGAATGGCTTCGTACGAGACTGCACGCTAAGACCTTAGTCAGTGAGCTGCCACCTAGCTTACGCAAGCCACCAAAGAATGGTCGTACTGGCAATAGAGGACCGCAGCGAAGGGATCGACGCATCGAAAACCGTCAAGAACAACCTTCCCTATTCTCAACCCTAGCTACAGGTGCTACAACAGAGAATCGAAGCTCACCTTCAGCTAAAACCTGCATGGTGTGCGATGAGAAACACTGGATTGAGAAGTGTGACAAATTTCTAGTGATGGATGTGAATCAGAGATTTCAGTTAGTCAAGGAAAAGAAGTTGTGCTTTTGCTGCTTTAAGTCAACAGGTCACTGATCTCGTGACTGTACGCACAAAAAACTATGTGATATACAAGGCTGTAACAAATACCACCACCCGCTCATCCACTGGGCAGCGCCAGTTTTCGTTGAAAGGCCACCTTCGGACAGTACCATACCCATTCCGCCATTGAATGTCGTGGCACCCGTCTTCGTTGGTAGTTCGTCTGTGAATGGAGTTTCCTCCGCAGTTTTGCTGCAAATAGTACCCGTTGCCATTGTGACTCCCAACGGCGTGAGAGCAGACACGTTTGCACTTTTGGACTCCGGCAGCCAAACTTCGCTCATCTTAGAAAACTTTGCTGACGCTATTAGTCTCGTTGGTGAAGATAGCCCTCTACAACTTGGCACAATTAACTTGTCTGGTGAACCACTACGTTCAAAAAAGGTGTCCTTCCACGTTGGTGGAGTTGAAGAAACAAAAACAGACACCCAGTTGGCCGTAGACGAAGCTTGAACCATACCACAGTTGAAACTTCCCCCGCAAAGGGTTACGCATACCATGATGCAGGACTTCCATCACCTGACAGATCTGAGTATCCTCAAAGTCGATTCCAAACACGTGACAGTTTTACTGGGAGCGAATGTTTTGGAGGCGATACTACAGCGTGATGTACGAAGAGGTCGTCCGGGACAGCCGGTCGCCATTCTCACAGCCTTTGGCTGGACCCTTGCTGGCTCAGTCAATTCAGTCATGAAACCCAAGCGTCTACATGTCATGCACATGCACCGTGTCCTGAATGTTGAAGAATCATTCAGCAAGCAAGTAGAAGACTGGTGGCAAACGGAATCATTTGGTACAAAGTACAAAGACACAACACCCCGTTCTCATGAAGAAAAAAAGGGCTCTTGAAACGTCAGAGAGAAATGTGAAACATGTGTCTGACGGGTATGAAGCCGGAATGTTGTGGAACGAACAAGATGTGAAGTTTCCTGACAACCACCTCATAGCAGAAAAGCGACTGGAGTCTACTGAAAGGAAACTAAAGCATGACGAGGAACTTGCAAAGAAATACTGTGCCATTATTGACGACTATGTTGACAAAGGCTACGCCCGGCGAAGCATCTGTCCCGACTCCGAAACAGTGGTTTCAGCCGCACCATCTGGTCCGCAATCCCAACAAGCCAGACAAAGTCAGAATCGTTATGGACGCTGCCGCCAAGCATGATGGAGTATCACTGAATGACAAACTTTGCATTGGGCGCAATCTTCTGAATAGCCTAGTGGGTGTGCTGTTGCGGTTTAGAGAGCAGCGCGTTGGCTTGGCCGCTGACATCGAAGCCGTGTTCCACCAGGTTCAAATTATAGAAGAAGATCAACCCGCCCTGAGGTTCCTGTGGCGGAACTTGGAAGTGCAGCGCCCGCCTGATGTATATCAGATGCTCGTCATGATTTTCGGAGCTGCGTCCTCCCCATGCATGGCAAACTATGTATTGAGAAGGATGGCTCTTGACAATTATGGAGGCACTGTATTCTCCACAGAAACGATCGAGGCTGTAGAGAAGAGTTTCTACATGGATGTGACTTCTTGAAATCTGTGTGTGACGAAGCTACCGCAGTGTGAATGGTTCCATGAGATGACCTCTCTCTTGGCACACGGCGCTTTCAGGCTGACCAAGTGGATCTGCTCCTCCCATGAAGTCTTGTCCCAGATCTCTGACCGAGAGAAAGCAAGCCCTTTGGTCAATTTGAACTTTGATGAATTGCCAATTGAATGCACACTGGGCTTAAAATGGAACACTGAAACTGACTGTTTTCGTTTCTCTCCTTGCTTACATCAGACTCCTGAGTCAACCAAGTGTGGCGTCCTAAGCCGCATATCAACCATTTTCGATCAATTGGGAGTGCTACCTCCATACATACTACCCGCGAAATGCCTAATCCAGTCGTTGTGGCGTAAGAATAAGGGCTGGGATGAGCCTTTAGACGAAGAAGACCAGAGTACTTGGGAGGAATGGCTTGATGACCTGACGAAACTAAGTTAATTTGAACTGCCTCGTTGTTTCTGTGTTAATACCTGTCCTGAAGCGTCGGTACAACTTCACGTGTTTGCCGACGCATCCAAAATGGAATTTGGCGCCGTTTGCTATGCTAGGTACCTACTCCCTGACGGCACGATTAAAGTTTCGTTTGTTATGGCGAGGAACCGCATCTCACCACTGAAACAGTTAAGCATACCTCGACTAGAGCTTCAAGCCCCTGTCTTAGCTGTAAGGTTATGCTGCGTGATCAAACGAGAGTTGACTGTTAGCATTGAAGACACCATAAGTTTGGAGTGACTCCAAAACTGTGCTGCAATACATAGCCAATGAAAGCCGACGCTTTTACATATTCGTGGCTAATCGGGTCTCAGAGATTCATGACTCGACCAACCCCACACAGTGGAGACATATTCCCGGTCATTTCAACCCGGCCGACAATTGCACCCGAGATCTCTGAGTTGCAGACTTGGATCAGCATTGCCGATGGTTTAATGGCCCCGCCTTTCTTTCCAAAGCTGAAGAACACTGGCCTTGGAGTTTGTTTACTGGACCACTCTGTAAAAATGACAAGGGAGTAAAGAACACCAAGTGGTCCGGGCATGTGTCTGTTAGCGATAGAGAGCGTATTTTCCTGACCCAGGGAGGTTCTCCTCTTGGACAAGATTTCGTCGTGTCATCGCGTGGATTTGTCATTTCGTCCAAAATTTTAAAAGAAAACCTGAGGACCACGCTCTGTCATCCCTGACTGCTGTGGAACTCCATAACGCAGAGATGATTACCGTACGGACGGGTCAAATGGACTCGTTTCATTTAGACTTTGGGGCGTTTAAGTCAAACAAGCGACTACCAGTAAAGAGCATGCTTTGAATGAGCTAAGGCAGAAGTATTGGATCCTAAAGGACTAGCTACAGTTCAGAAGATTACACCTCGTTGTCCCTCATGTCGTAGACTGCGAGTGAGACTCGAGTCTCCAGTCACGGCTGATCTACCTGACTCGAGACTGGGATATATGCAACCGCCTTTTACAAATACTGGAATTGATTATTTTGGTCCCATGCTTGTGCGTCATGGGAGAAAGACTGAAAAGCGCTACGGAGTGCTTTTTACGTGTCTGACTACTCGCGCGGTGCATCTCGAAATTGCTCACTTGCTGGATACTGATTCTTGCTTGATGGCGATAAGAAGGATGATAGCCAGCCCATATTTGGTCGGATAATGGCACTCACTTTGTAGGAGCCAAGAATGAGCTCCGAGAAGCGATCAAACGCCTGGCAGCGAATGAATCGGTGATCAGCTGTCTGATAACGAAGTGCAATGGCACTTCAACCCTCCGTCCTTGCCACATTTCGGTGGCGCGTGGGAACGCCTCGATCAGTCTGCCAAAAGAGCGCTAAAAGGGTGGCGAGAAAGCAGTGCGTCAACGACGAAACGTTACTCACATTTATGCCTGAAGTGGAGTCATTAATGAACGGTCGCCCTTTGACCCATGTTAGTCCCGATCACCGTGATGAAGAGGCTTTAACGCCAAATCACTTTCTGCTTGGACGAAGAAGCCCTAACTTTCCACCAAATGTTGTCAGTGACAAAGACGTGTGTAGTCGTCGGACATGGAAGCATGCACAAGTAATGACCCAACACTTCTGGAAACGTTGGCTCTGAGAATATCTGCCAGCACTGACAGAGAGCTGAAAGTGGAGAAACGATGCTCATAATGTCCGTGAAGGAGACCTTGTACTCGTCGTTGACGAGAAGTCCACTCGTGGGTGTTGGCCGTTAGCACGAGTGATTAGAGTGTTTCCTGGAGACGATGGAAGAGTCAGAGCAGCAGAAGTTCAAACTAAGAGTGGTGTTTACACTTGACCTGCAGTTAAATTGTGTTTACTCGAAGGTGTAAAGTAGTGTCTGCCGCCTCGCCTCGCCGTCGAACACGGGGGGGAGGATGTTTGCACCAAAACTCGTGCACGTGACATTGCAGTGTGGCATGCAGTTTCATTTGTTTTGTTTGTTTTTATACTTGCCATTCTGTCTAGAGTTTGTCGTGTAGTTCGTTGCGCAAATAATTCATGCCTAAATTGAATGTACTCATTGTCCTGAATTCTCATTAAATCGCCGGAACAGGGACTGTGGCAGTTGCGAGGGTAAGTCTGCAGAAACACGGACATCTTAGGTACAATTCTTCCAGAGAACTTGTCTAAAATTGGATACCAGTTAATGCAGTCGTCTTTTTTCCGATTTCGAAATGCTGTTGTTACGTGCACGAATGACCAACAAATGTCCGCTAACAAAGCATATATGAAAATAGACTCCCAAGTACGATATATGGCACGCAACAAAAATGTAACAACAAGCAGTTACCCATTTTAACTATTATTTAATTAGTTTTACATTGTCTAATTGACTTAGCTTAAAGATTAAGTTAAGCAGTTCATAAAGCAGGCTTACAATCCTTCATGCCGTGTAAGTTTTCATCGTCTTGATCAACTTCCAATTCCAACATCCGCCGACTGAAGACCACAGCGCTTGGCTTTCTTGATTTATCGCATTCTTTCCTTGTACACAAACTCTCCCGGAGGACTCCATAGTAAACTCTGTATTCTCTATCTTCTTCCTCTCTCGACTATCGTCTTTTTCATCTCTTTCTTCTCTCCGGATATCGCAAGGTCAAAAAGTCATAGCCTTGTCATATTATAGCTTCCAAAGGTTCAGTCAGCAAGCCACGAGGGTAAGCCCTCGGGCAAATCTCTTTTGTACTTCTCACAAGCCAGCTTTTATACATTTACTTTAGTTATCTAGAATGTTCTATTACTATTTATAGCGTATTACAAGTTGTATTACTTTTGGAAACTGCTGAGTCACATGAAAGAAGTTTCTGGAATATTACAGATTATAGATAATTCTAGAAAAGTCTGGGATTGCGTGACAGATTCAGTAAAAATAATTCGATCCTCGTAACACTGTGAGGAACAGAGCACAATACATCCTCAACAAAACATGGAACACAAGTAACGGCAGTGTCAGAAAAGCCATGCCATCCACATTTTGATGTAAAGTTGCCCTTCACCCAGACAAGATACTTCCTGGGCCAAGTGAGATTATGAGTGATATGAAAAAGAGAGAGGAAGGATTGATGAAGGAAAAGAGGAATTACGAAGACAGGTGGAAGGTAAGAAAAACTGTTGGAGTGATCAATTTTGAAACTCAAGTAACAATCAATGGCATTGCAATTAAGATCACAAGTTATTTATTCGTTGTGTCAGAATAAACTTTAGTTACCAGTCGTACAAATTTGAATGATTTTGGCCCTGGCAGCCATTTTGAAATCTTAATAACAGACCTAATTACTCAGGCAGGAGCCAAGTGTATTATGGGAAAGTTAAATACTTGGCGTTCATTTTGAAATCGTTTTAGAGTCGTTTTAGTGACCTCAACAGCGTTTTTGAAAGGGAACGAGACATTTGTTTTGTAATTGGCTTTTAAAAGTGGCGTCCCTAATTATTCCTCTTGCTGAGGTGATAAGATGTGTTAGAGGTGGTTCCGATGATGAAAACTCCAAGGAAAGTGAAGAAGACTTAGACTATGAGGAACAAGAGGATTCTGGCAGGAGTGAACACAATTCAGACGCGAGTGAAAGTTTAATAGTTAATTTCAGTGTTTTTCTTTGAAATTCAATGATTTCAAGACGTTTTCACTTGTTCTTAGCGGATATGATTTGTTCAGTGCTTTCTTTTTCTTTTTTGAAACTATATTCTTTAACTTTCGTTTGTTTACAGTGGAAAATAACCCTGTAAGATCCAGAAGTCCTCTACAATCCAGAAGAGGTCGTGGAAGAGGAAGTATTTGCCGATCGTGGGGGTGCAAGAAACAGAAGAGGCATAGCTCCAGTAAAATGTGCAAGGGGCAGAGATATAAATCCACCCTTCAACTGGAACTCCACCTATCAAGCTCAAGCACCTCCTCCTTTCACTGAGACTTATCCTGGACCTACAAGTAGGTTTCAAAATAATGCACAGGAAAAAGCTTATTTCATCATTTGTTTGATGATGAAATGTGGGAGATGATACGTTCTGAAACCAATCGCTATCATGAACAGCAGAAGGCTTCAGACCCAGATCACCACAAAACAGAATGGCAGCATGTGACAAAAGGTGAAGTACAAACTTTTGTTGGCATTGTTATACTTATGGGTATATAAGACTACCATGCTTCATGATGTACTGGGAGTAAGGCCAACTGACTCACCAGGAGAGTACTGCAAACATTATGTCAAACAACACGTTTTTTTCAGATTTGGCGCTATTTCCACTTTGCAGATAATTCTAAAGCAGCAGCCCCAAGTATGGAAGGATATGATAAAATCTACTGAGTCTGGAAGTTCCTCTCAATAGTTAGTAGGAATGTTGAAAGGGAGAACAGGCTGTCAAGAGATATCTCTATAGATGACACTATAGTCCCCCACAAAGGACTTCTTAGTTTCAAACAGTATATAGAAAACAAACCTACCAGGTGGGGGATGAAATTGTGGGTTCTTCGCGAGGCTGAGAAGGGCTATGTGTACAGGTTTCAAGTTGACCTGGTGAACATTGTTTTGTTGAAAAATTCTATTATTGATTGTTAAGTTAATTTATTTGCTGATGAGATACGTTATAGTGATGTCTTAATACTAATGTAAGTCATTTGTCAGCTGCGGACCTAGCCGACCCACTGGGTAAATATCAAATTGTTTGGTATACTTTATTATGTGACCATTTCATAACAATGCGACTTCCTTTTAGGATTCGAAAGCAAATCTTTGATTGTATATGGCACTAAAGTCATAAATAAAGATGTTTGATAACAGTGAAACAAAAGCCCACAACTGATGAAACAAACATGAAGGAAACTCTGAAACAAGTCTTGCAAGAAGAGTAGCGCATGATCTTACTATTATAGCGCACGACAGGAATCACCATTTATATATGGACAACTTTTATTGTGATCCTTATTTGTTCAAGGAACTGTTAGGTAAAAACATTTTTGCCTGTGGTACAGTGAGACCAAACCGCAAAGGATTTCCTAACGAGACTCTCATCACCAAGGTAAGGCCATATTTCAAATAATAAAAACTAAGAAAATAATAATAAAAATCATGACAGACGTTCAGATGATGGACATTTGTCTTTTATTTGGCTCAATAATTATATTATTTATTATCTATACTGTACCTTCTCAATAGGACCAAGAAGAGAACAACAAAGAAAAGATCAAAGCTAAGATTGCTCTCTCAAATGATAAGGTAAGTCAGGTAAATGTCTCTAAGAACATTGCACCATCTCAATCTGTAAATCACCATTTAAATCTGTAGATGAGAAATCAATGACTTTTTGAGGGCTTGACTCCGTGTATACTTAGGTTTTATGCGGGTCAAAGATGCAAATGGGCCAATCACAGAGGGCATGAAAGTTGAATATTTATTATCTATTTTCCTTGTGATTGGGTCATTTGTGTGTTTCACCTGCATAAAACCTAATTATACAGAGAGTCAACTCTGATTGGTCAATTTGTGGGTCAAGCCTGCAAACAGTCATTGATTTCTCATTTACAGATTTAAATGGTGATTTACAGGTGCAATGTTCCTTAGTACGAGCATCATTTATCTTTCCTAAATTGACACTAGTATTTTATCGTAAACTAGATGAGGAAGATGATGATGAGGTCTTACTTAACTCGTCCATCCAAGTCTCTTCAAGCAGTCATGGAGGTAATCAAAATGGCACTTATTAAAGTGACAAGATTTGGCAAAATTTGTAGGCGGATCATCTAGGTGTATATATACACTCTATCTGACGTTCTTTATATACACTCTATCTGACGTTCTTTCGAGATTTGCTTTGAAGACTCGTATCAAATAGCCCTTCTCAGGACTAAATCTAACTGGATGATCTACTTAACGATATTGTTACTTTGACATTTATTCATGCATACAGTTTACACCCTTCTACATAATGAAAAATAGTAGTGGAAATAATCTGATGAGCTTAGAGAGAAAAAAATCATATACAACATACACAACTGCTATATTTAAACAGAGATTTTTGTCATGGCTATTTATAGTGCTTTGAGAATGTATATGGGCAAAGAATACCCATAGCTTTAAAACCAAAATGTGTACCTTTTGATTTGGGTATGCACCCTTCTGCACCTTTTCTAGGTACAGGCTTGCTCTGGGGCCTGCTCCCTCCCTTTGCCCATGAACAACTTCTTATGTAATACCCAAAATAATAATTTATATCTTTTTATGAAAGGTTATGGTCAAGGTAGTCAACAAGCCAGTCAGACCACTCAAGCCACTAGTCAACAAGCCAGTCAGACCACTCAAGCCACTAGTCAACAAGCCAGTCAGACCACTCAAGCCACTGGTCAACCAACAGCTCAGATAACCCAAGAAAGTAGTCAACCAACTGCTGAGACCACCCAAGCCACTAGTCAACCAAAAGCTCATACCACCCAAGCAACTAGTCAACAAACAGCTCAGACCACCCAAGCCACTAGTCAACAAACAGCTCAGACAACACAAGCAACTAGTCAACCAACAGCTCAGACCACCCAACCCACTAATCACCAAACACCTCAAACCACCCAAGAGACCAGTCAGCCTGCTGCAGGGTTAAGTGAAACTGCAGCTTTTCAAATTGATGAAAATGACATTCCTTACTATGACAATGTTTTGGTGTCTTTCGTTAAGTCAGCTGTTATTTTCCGCACAAATATCAGAAAAGATATCATTGAATTATTCTCCCAGCTTGATACTTTGATGTGCCACCGTGATCTTGTTGTCTCTGATAAACATGACAAAGTGGAATCAAAGGCTCTGTGAGCCAACTTGTGAATTGAATAAGCCAATGTAATTTGTGTCGTCAATAGGAAAGGATGTTTGATTTCAATACTAAGGTATGAATCGTTAGACTGGTAAATGAGCATTATGAGGAATATGATGTGAAACTAAATTAGGCCTCAAAGACAGAAAATATGGTCTGATTAGGATCTGGTGCAAGACAGTCACTGTTACAGATTTTACAGTAAAGGTTTGTGGAATGAAAGTTCAAAAGGGCGCTGTTTTGTTTATCATAAAACTGTTGTTCCAATATTGAGCTCAGTATTTACTTACAATGCAAGCATAGGGATAGGCATCTAAACGCTTATACACTGGATGGAACTCACGGACATAAGGATAAGCATATATGCATAAGATTATCAAAACGTTTCCTTCTTTTTATGCTTATACTGTCTAGTTAAGACTTGGTTGGCATAAGCGTAAGGATAAACATGAGTGAAAGTCTTTCAGGCAATCAGCAAGCAGTATACTGCTGATACCAACCATGTCCCTATTTGGCGTAACATCGACTGAGCGCTTGTGCTCATGTTTATGTTGCAGCTGAGCCCACCTGCACATTAGCTTATGTTTCTCCCTATGCTTGTGTTCCAACTGAGTACTACCCTTCAGGCCTGTTTCGCCCTTCTGAGATAATTATCAGCACAAGGATGAAAAAACAAGTACAAGGATGTTCACACCACTTTAAATTTTGTTTTTGGGAATTCTTATTGTTAGTCAGTGGATACTCAAAACAAGGATTTTTTCCTTATTTTGAGAGTCAATTCCTTGAAATGTAAGGATCCAGATTTCTGCTTTTAAGAATTTTATACTCTCCAATGAAAGTTCCTCAGTTTAAGAATACCACCATTAAAAATAAGATTTACATTCCTTGTTTTAAGAATTAGGACTTTGAATTCTCATTTTAATGGTATTTCCACTATTGAATAAATATCTCAAATCCTTGCTTTTAGCAAGTATTCATTCTATGTAGAAAGGTTCTTCTTCCAACTAGATTTATGATAAATGCTTGCCAAAATTTCAGAAGTATCTGTGGAATTGTGCTTGTCAAAGTCCCAAGGAAATAGAACTAAATATAGTTTGTTAAACGTTTTTACATTAATTTTTCTTTCAACACACTTAATATCTGTGATTCTTCATGAAACAAGAGCACAGTTTTGAGTGTTCCTAGTTTACCCTAAATGTAAAGCATTAGGAATATCCTTGTTGCATCTAATTCAATAAAATTTTTAATTTCAAATGACAATCAAAGTAGTTGTCAAAATAAATCATAAATTTATAACTTCCAGAAGAATAAGCATGGAATGTAAACTGCTACCATTTGTAATCTTTACTTACAATCATGTGATTATTATACAAAAAATTACTGAACCAGAGTAAAGAATCTCAAACTAAATATAAACCACTTGTTGACAGAATTAGTCATACACCAGCAAGGATATTTATCCTTGTAAAGGGATTGTTGTTGTGACTGTCACCTTATTATTGTTTTAATCTTCAAAATGATTCAAAAGAAAAGTTGCTGTATCAATTTCTTGAATAATATGTCCTAAGTGTAGAGCCTCTACGACGAGCATTTAGGTACAGGCAAATCTGTAGCAAGATTTTTGACAAAGAGAAAGAGTAATCTTCAGTTTGATTCAAAGGAAAGGCTACTATACCTATTCCTTGAGAAATTTGTGTTTGTTATGAAGCCGCTATATACTGTTTATTTTAGTATTGGTAAATCTGCATAAAGACTTACTGAATAGTTAAAATTTCAGCATATTAAGTTCACATGTAGGTGTGCCATTTCTTGAAGAATTGGTGTTAGGTACAAAGCCATGTCACTTTGCTGTTAATTTGATATACATCAAATGAATTGAGGTGTAACTTAAGTCTTGCTTCAAAATAAAACTTGCTGCTGTGCATGTATCTTAAGTTCAAAATAATGTAAAACATTTTAAAGAAAGCACAATTTGGGTTTATTATGTCAGATTAAAAGTTGTTGTTGAGTTTGTAGTATGGCCTGGCTAACCTGTGTTACATGCACAAAATATTGACAGAAAGAACCACTTCCTGGAGTCAAGATCCTTGTCTCAAGGACATAGGGATGATGTATTATTTAACAATCTTTGAGAAGTAAGTGCTCTCTTTTGAGATCTTTTCTTACTCATTTTGAAAAAAATAGGTCTTACTATGAGAAACTTTGGTAAGGACTCCGTTATCAGTTTTAGGCAGTATTTATCACTCACTGATAGTGCATATATATTCCTTGTTTTGAGAACTGATAATTACACTCATTTTGAGTGATATCACTCCTCATCTTTAGAACTTCCTGTTCCTCACTCCAGGACGCATTTTTAAGAAAAAAGTCCTTAATTCAAGGTATCTGGAAACATACATTACAAACTTAACAGTGCACTAATAACATAAATGCAGACAAAAGAACCACTTTAAGGCAAAGTGCCGATCAACTACCCCACAAATAAACACGGTAGAAGTTGGGCGTAGCTCATGTGCAATGATTACCATGGAAGTTGGCAAGCCAAGCAGTCAGAGTCAGGTGACATTCCAACTAGACACAGGTGCAGAATGCAACCTCCTCTCTCTTAAGGATTACCCGCGAGTCACAGGGGGTGTGGATTTGAAACAAGTCAATCTCTGCTCACACAAGTTTATTAAAACTTGTACAAATGAACGATACAGGATAATGGGGTCGACAGAACTTCCCATATGGCGCCATGGGAAAAGAGATGTGTTGCTTTCCAACATTACTTAAAATGACCTTGCACCACTGTTATCCTAGAGCACCTGTATTGAACTGGGGCTTGTCACAATTAATGACTGTGATAGAGCAATTGCATCAAATTCATACAGTCTCAATTCGACCCCCTAGTGTCAATGTAACAACAGGAATGACTGATCTCTTAGATGAATACAAGTATGTTTTTCGAGGCTTGGGGGACCTCCCAGACGAGTACCACATAGTTACTGATGATGCTGTGCCACCCCTAGTACATCCACCTCGTCGCGTGCCAGTGGCTTTACGAGACCAGATCAAAGAGAAACTGAATAAGATGGTAGCCAGTGATATCATCACCCCAGTAACTGAACCAACAGAGTGGGTCTCCAATATGTTATTCAATGTCAAACCCAAAAGTTGAATATATGCCTTGACCCTCACGATTTGAACAAAGCCATCTGTCGAGAGCACTACCAAATGCCTACATAGGAGGAAGTTGCAACCCAACTTTCACAAGCAAAGAAGTTCACTGTGGTAGACGCCTGAGATGGTTTCTGGCAGAAACGTCTTGACACTGAGTTGAGTTACAAAACCACATTCAATACACCATTTGGGCAGTACTGATGGAACAGGATGCCATTTGGCATCTGTTCAGCACCTGAAGTGTGGCAGCGCATCATGCATGGGTTCGTGGGGTATCTGGAAGGAAAGAAGTGATCGCAGATGACTTTCTGATTGCCGGATTTGTTGTTATTATGCATATTATGATTGCCGTTGTTATTTTAAATTTGAAATATTTCACAGGAATAGTTAATTTGATCTATGATTGGTCCAGGTGTTTCTTTTCCTTTTGTTATTCAAACTTTCTTTTTTAGGAAATAGCATACATATACTAGCGTATTTTGTTTTCTCTCTGTGTTGTTGTAACCGTTTATTTAGACGTGATAAGAATAAAAGAAGCAGAAGTTTGTTTTAATCGTGCAAAAAACTTAAGGTTATGGGCCCAGGAGTACGTAAATGAAACATGGAGGAAAAGTTCTCGATCGACAAACTTAATGGGAGCAATTGGAACACTTGGAAATTTTAAAAGAAACATTACTGTTGGCAAAAGGATTATGGGGCATGGTAGAAGGATCAGAAGTCCTCGCACACGATGCGACTCCAACGGCACAAACACTTTACCAATCAAGGCTACAAAAGGCATTCTCGACAATTGTGTTGGCGATTGATAGCCCTCAGCATTACTTGATCACCTCAGGTGAAGAACCAAAGCAAGCTTGGGATGCATTAAGGAAACATTTTGAACGAGAGACACTCGCGAACAAACTATTTTTAAAGAAGAAATATTTTAATTCCGAGATGAAAGAAGGTACACCGGTGGAACAACATTTGAAGCTCATGAAAGATATCACCAATAAACTTGCGGCAATTGGAGCGCCCATTTCCGAAGAGGATCCAGTTGTGACTTTGTTAGGAAGTTTGCCGAGAAGTTTCGTGACCCTTGTCACCGCAATCGAAGCAAGAGTGGATGGAGTTAGCCTGGATTATCTCCAGCAAGCGCTTATTCACGAAGAAATGAAGCAATCTGAGCTATCCCGTCACTTGAATGAAGCTGAATCAGCGCTAACAGGGGTCTTCAGGAGAGATACGCCACGCGATCGGCCAACTTTGTTTTGGATGTGGTGCTGTGGGTCATATTCGCCGTAATTGTCCAAGTGATCTGCCACGTAAGCAGTTCACATGTTTCGAATGCGGTCATGTGGGTCATATTCGCCATTATTGTCCCAAGAAATTTAAATGGCACAAAGCAAAAATAGTTGACAGCGATGAGCGCCGACCGAATAACTCTGACTTCGAAGGCGAAGATGTTTATGCTACGCGTTTATAGCGTCTGTTGAGAGCATGGAGTCTACAAACAAAAATTTTTGTCCATGGGTTATCGACTCGGGCGCATCAAGTCATATGATGACAGAAAAGCATGTTTTAGTGAATTTTCAGGAATTTGCCAAGCCTGAATATGTCGCGCTGGGTGATGGCCGTGTTGTGAAAGCATTGGGATCTGGGAGTGTGCGAATGAATATGCTGTTTCAAGCAACCGAATCCAAGAAAGCAGTCTTGTATGATGTCCTGTTCGTGCTTAAACTCACTTGCAACCTTTTTTCTGTAAGAGCTGCAGTTTCTAAGGGAAGCGCTGTAGAGTTTGGTCCCCAAATATGTTGTATTTGGGATGGAAATGGAAAGCTTGGTGGAATGGGATCACTGGTTGATAAACTCTATCAACTAGACTGTCACGTTGCAATCACTACAGACACTGCTTACGTCTCAGTTGAGTCATCTCAGGGTAGCGACTTATGGCATCAACGTCTTGGACACGTACATGAGCTACCCCTCTAGAAATGTGTGGAGAGTGAATCCATACGAGGGATTAACATCAAGAAAATGACTGAACCGTCTTTCTGCGAAGGATGTTTAGCAGGAAAGATGTGTAGAAAACCGTTTCCCACAGTGGGAGAGATCCGCTCGACGCAAAGACTACGGCTGGTGCACAGTGATGTCTGTGGTCCTATGCACACGTTATCGATTGGAGGAACAAAGTATTTTGTTACGTTTAGTGATGATTACTCTAGGTGCTGCGCTGTACACTTCATGAAACACAAGTCAGAAGTGTTAGAGAAGTTTGTAGAATTTGAAGCTTCCGTTACCAACGATGTCGGCAAGGCAATAGGAACTTTGCGAACGGATAATGGCGGCAAGTATTTGTCTACTGAATTACGGAACTATTTGAAGGAGAAAGGAATTAGACATGAGCTGACAGTGCCACACTCACCATAACAGAATGGTGTAGCAGAAAGAATGAATCGGACTTTGGTCGAGTCTGCACGTTCGATGATCGCGCATGCGGCATTATCGGACATCTTTTGGGCTGAAGCCGTTTCTACAGCTGCCCATGTGAGAAACGGCCTTCCCACGACGGTGCTAAAAGAGAATGAAACTCCTTATGAGTGGTGGTATGGAAGGAAACCAGATGTGGGCAACTTGTGTGTATTTGGGAGTATGGCCTATGCCCACATACCAGGCAGTGAACGACAAAAGCTTGACCAGAAATCGAGGAAGATGCGTTTTGTGGGCTACAGCTTAACTTTAAAGGGATATCGTCTTTTTGATGAGATGAACCGAAAGATGTATATCCGAAGAGATGTGGAGTTTAATGAAAACGATTTCTGCCAGAAGCGAGCCATGACAAGAGAGCCAGACCCAAGGAGCGAGGAAGCAGAGCAAAACAAAGTAATCCCTGGAAAAGATGAAGGAGAACAGGTAGAAATGAAGAGTTTAGAATGTGACTTGCCAGGGGAACCTCGACGGTCAGTAAGAACATGAAAAGCACCAGTCAGATATGCTTATCATGAATACGCAGACACGGCAACTAACCGCGTACACCATGTCGCCTATCATCTTTCTGGGATTGATGAACCTACATCTATACAAGAAGCAAGATCAGGTGATCACGCTGCAGAGTGGTCGGAAAGCTGTTGGGTGCAAATGGGTGTTTAACCTGAAACACTCCTGTGACGGTACAGTGGAACGATTCAAGGCACGCCTAGTGGCCAAGGGTTACATCCAGAAATATGGTATTGACGATGATGAAAATTTTTCGCCTGCTGTTCGTTTCTCTTCAATACGTTGTCTGCTAGAGTTTGCAGTTCAGAATGATTTGCTGATTCAACAGATGGACATAGAAACAGCCTAACTCAACGGTAACCTTGATGAAGAAATTTATATGCAGCAGCCGCAACGATATGTGAAACCGCTGAAATGAAATCACTGTATGGTTTAAAGCAGTCTTCCCGTTGTTGGAACAAAGTTCTTCGGGACTTCATTGAAAAGATTAGTTTTATTCAAGCCTCTGCAGATCCCTGCGTATTTATTATAAAGGATGCACTGACTATTATCGGGGTCCACGTTGACAATCTGATGATTCTAGCAAGAAACATCACAGAGATGAGAAGGGTCAAGGACAGTCTAAAGCTGCAGTTTAAGATGAAAGATATGGGAGAGCTGCATTACTATGTCGGGGTCTGTATCGTTCAAGATCTGAAAAACAAGCAAGTCTTCCTTCATCAAGGACACTATGTCAAATAGATGCTCGAGAAGTTTGGGCAAACAGAAGCAAAACCGGTATCTACACCTGCTGATTTCAACGTCAAGCTGCAAAAGGAAGATGGTTTTAGCAGACTGGTTGATGTGACCTCGTATCAATCGCTTGTAGGAAGTCTACTTTATGCTGCGATCGCAACTCGTCCAGACATCGCCCAAGCAGTGGGAGTTGTGTCGAAGTTCTGTGCCAATCCAACACAAAATCATTAAACAGCAACACAGCAAGTCCTCAGATATCTGAAAGCAACTGCATATCTTGGGTTGAGCTACAAGAAATGTGCTGATGGAAATTTGATTGGTTCTTCAGATGCACATTGGGTGGGTGATATGGATGACCGTCATTCTACCTCAGGAAACGCGTTCTCACTGGCGTGTGGGGCAGCAAGTTGGCTAAGCAAAAAGCAGACTACTATCGCATTGTCGACAACAGAAGCAGAGCATGTAGCACTCAGTACCGCCACTCAGGAAGCAATCTGGCTTTGAAGGTTATTGGCAGACATGGGAGAACCCCAGAGGGACCAACTGAAATATAAGCAGACAATTAAGGGGCTATTTCGGTGACTAAAAATCCTGTCGGCCATGCCAGGACAAAACACATCGATATACGTTACCACTTCGTTTGCAAAAGAGTACAAGACGGAGCGATCACCTTGAAATACACTGGCACAGACGAGATGGTTGCTGACATCCTTACGAAACCTTTGCCTAAGCATCGCTTTGAGAAACTTGTTACCAAGCTAGGGATGAAGACTGTCAAATAAGCGACATCAAAAGTGGGAGTGTTGTTCTTATGCATATCATGTTTGCCGTTGTTATTTTAAACTTGAAATGCTTCACAGGAATAATTAATTTGATCTATGATTGGTCCAGGTGTTTCTTTTCCTTTTGTTATTCAAACTTTCTTTTTTAGGAATTAGCATATATATACTAGTGTATTTTGTTTTCTCTCTCTGTTGTTGTAACCGTTTATTTGGACGTGATTGGAATAAAAGAAGCAGAAGTTTCTTTAAATCGTGCAAAAAACTTCAGCATTTGGTAATAGTGACTGAGAAACGTATAATGCACGATCCTTGCAGTAGATAGCGCTATTTAAGCAATAGCAAAAATCAGACCCGGCCTGTACGGGATTCGAACCACTGACCTCTGCGATACTAGTGCAGCGCTCTACCAATTGAGCTAACAAGCCAACTGGGAGCAGGCCATTAAGTTGATTTGTAATAAACCCTTGAAAGTGATAAATCAGATACAATGAAATATATGAAGTTTTCATATTTCATTGTATCTGAGTGACTGAGAAGTAAATAACAGCCTTGCAAGACATGAGTGCACTTTTCTTGAAAAATGCAGCTTGTGGAACCTAAAATTGAATCATGCCAAAGTGAAACAGCGCCAGTCAAGCGTGAAATTCACGGGTCATCTACTCACTTTGCAGGGCCTAAGGCTGGATCTTGAGAAGAATCCAGGCCATATTGCAGATGCCTGAACCAAACGATGTCACTGCATTGAGCGATTCCTTGGGATGGTGACCTATCTGGCAAAGTTTATGCCTCACCCATCAGATATGACAGAGCCACTCAGACACCTAGAAGACAAGAATATCGAGTTCCAGTGGTTGCCACAACACTCCCTCACAATGCACACAATCAAGAAGTTTCTGACGGAGGCACCTGTTCTTCGCTATTATGATGTAACCAAACCAATCACTGTCCAATGTGATGCAAGCCAGTCTGGTTTAGGGGCTGTATTGCTGCAAGATGGCCTGCCTGTTTGTTATGCTTCCCAAGCCCTTACTGATACAAAATCTCGTTATGCACAAATCGAGAAAGATATGCTCACCATCACTTAGTCGTGTGACAAGTTCGATCAATACCTCTACTGGCGCGACATGTCACCACTGAAGTCCGTTTCTAAAAAAGAAATTCACAAGTCACCCAAGCGTTTGCAGTGAATGCGGCTCGCCCTACAAAAGTACAACCTTGAAGTGCAATACAAGAAAGCTACACTCGTGCATATTGCAGATACATTGAGTCGGGCATACCTGAAGACCACTGATGGAGTGCACACAGAGTTCTGTGAGATTTGTGCACTTGAGACAGTTGATCATGAAGAGCATATTCTAATTGAACTGCTGAAACAACATGCTTTTCGGGAACAAATTGCTGCAGATGGTGATATATTACGATGAACGAAGTGAGTTGATAGAGTCGTAAGGTCTAGTTTTCCATGGCGAATAGCTTGTAGTACCCCTTTCACTTAAAAAGGACGTGCTAACTCAGCTCCACAGTAGTCACATTGGCATTGGAGGATGCGTTCGCCATGCTCATGAAATTTTGTACTGGCCAAGAATGAGTGCTGGAATAAGATACTTTGTTTCACGCTGTACAATCTGTCAAATGTACCATCCAGCACAAGCCCTTCCTTCATGCCCTTGGCAGAAAATCGCCGTGGATCTGTTTGTCATTGGGCAGCAGACATTTCTGATAATGGTGGACTACTGGTCCAATTTCTTTGAACTGTGACTCATCAGTTTAAAAATAGAGTTTACTGTAATAGTTATAAATAGTTACTATTGTAATGGTTATAAATAGTTACTTTTGGAAACTTCTAGACTCTCTTCGGATGCTTATATAAACAGCTCTCTAGTCGGGTTGTTGTTGTGATTTGGGACTTCGTCCCCTGTTTGTGATCTACAAGTGATATTGTGTGACAAGTGAGAAGTGAAGGGATTTTCCCATTCGAATGTGATACTGACACTCTGCTGTCAAGTCCAGAGCTGTTTACCGTGGAGTGTGATACGTCGAAGGAAGTCTTCAGGAGATTTCGCCAAAGAGAAGGACAGTACTTTGCATGTGGTCAGATAAGTGTAGATAAGTACATAGTTAATTTTAGTTGGATTGTTCCATGAGTAGTCGCTAGCTCGTGTTAGGTTATCTCCTGTTGTTTACAGTTAAATAAATTGTGTTTCGTGGAAATAGCAAGGTTATTATCTTTCTGCCGGTAATCAGTTACCGTAACAAAGATGCCTCACATTAGGGCCAAGTTTGAAATGGCGCTGAAATGTCATCACGGCCTACGAGGCAAGCAGCAAGGAAACCTTTACGCAGAACCACACTCTAGATAGTCCCGATATCATAGGTGACACCTTGGAAATCACAGAAGACGTCTGTGCAGCCAGTGACATGCTACTTCATGTCGAGCATCTCATGAAATGCAGACAAGACGAGAGCGGATAAGACGAGGTAAATCAAAACAAGGGAGAACAAGGGTCTCCTTGTGGAGGGGAGGAAGAAGATGGAGAGCAACAGCAAGGCTACCCAAAGGCCTCCTCCATCACTTTAACTGCCAGTGAGACCAGCCACCAGTTCGGCGACGGCGACTGCAACTGCTGCCAGTTCGGCGACGGCAACGGCGACTGCCGCCTCGGCGACTTCAACTGCTGATCATTATCTTATGGGGGGCCTCGACCGATGTATGGGTCGATATATTGGTCGATGCTCAGCCGAGTATCAGTCGATACTCGATCTAGTATCGACCTATGTGTCAACCAATATACTTAGCGGTTCACTGATACTTGACCGATACAGCCTTATTTTGACCATCAAGGAACTCTATAGCTTTTGCCTAACGCTTGCTGTTGTTGTTGTTGAAAACGTTTTATTTTCTATGAAAAGCAAACATTAAAGTACTGGCAAAAATACAAGTTACTGCAGAATATTTTTGACCTAACTCAATATTTCACCTACTTCAATTAAACTGGTGAGATGTACATCAATTAAATATAAAGGGTTAAAAAGACAATCGCTATTGAGTATTCTGTTATGTTGGTCGATACTCAAGTGTTACTCCACCAAGTATATAGAGAACTTAAAAGAGCAAATGGGACTGGCACTAGTCCAAGAATGATGCATTGGTGGCAACAAAATGGTACCAATGAGCATTCAGGTATTTGTTAACTAATGTTCCCTACTGGACGTTTAAGCTAACAAGATATTGATCAAGTACCGACCGATAATCAACTGAGTATTGACCAATACTTGACCGACAGTCAACTGATATATAAATGATAGTTGACCAATATACCACTGACAGTATCGCGGTCGATATGTCGACTGACACCATGAGTATTCATTAAGTGGACTATCAGTTGATACATTGGTCGATACTTAGCTGATATATTGACCAATACTCGGCCAAGCATCGACCGATGTATTGGACGATGTATCCACCGATACATCGGTCTAGGCCCTCCATAAGATACATGATCAGAGGAGGCTGCACTTCCAGAATCAGGGTCCGCCTCAATAAAGCAATTACAGCCACTGACTTCCGGAAGTGGATCGTTACAGAGATGAACAGGAAGAAAAGGCTCAGGATGCAAGTGAACAAAGAATTGCTTCGGCGTCTCGTATATCACAGTGACAAGACCTGCAAAACGGTGGTATCTCTGTGAGAGCCCCACTGAGGAAGCAGCGGAGGCCTCCCAGCAGCTTGTCACTTTGACACAGGTGACGCCGGTAAAAAAGGTTACCACATCTCCATCGAAGGCAGAAAAGGCCTCTAAACCTAAACCTAAACCTTGGGAAGACCCCAGTACAGTGGAAGAGCCCAGACCTGACTTTGAGGCCCCCTCTAAGAAAACAGCTCTCTCCACAGAGGAGGTAACATGGGTCTGTGAGCTTTTCAAAACAGATATCGAAACTCAGTGCTCTCCGGAGAAGCTCCATATGAAGAAAGTGTTTATGACGGATTAAACAAAAAAATCAGAGTTGAACGACAAAAAAATAAAACAGGTCTCTGACCAGGTGCAGTACCTCATAAAGTGACAAGCGACTAAGGACCCCTTCCAGCTACCAGAGGAGATTGCACAGCACCGCACGGCTACGTACGCGTTGTTGAAGCAGTCAGGAACATCATCAGTAGGAGGTGGCGAGTCCGGGAAATGGGAGTGGAGCAAGGAGGAAACGGCCATCATCAAACGTGCCTTGAAAGACTTTAAGAAAGTACCCAGAAACACGGAGATCCGCAAAATCTTCCAATCGTCCGATGAGCTGACGAAGATCTTCAATGCCAACAAATTTAGCGGATTGGAAACAAGGTGAAGAATATTTTTAAGAAGAAATGAGTGGCCTCTCCTCGACTGCGATGTGACAGTGACAGCAGACGCCAGTTTATATTTATCTTGTAGTACCAGGAATAAACAATTCTGCCACAATGGGGAAAAAAAACTTAGCATAGATTGTGGAGTGTTTACACCAGAGAGTTTACAATGCAACAGTGCAAGTGATGAGGAGCTATCACAGTTCACCGCATGCAAAAGAATGTATGCAAGCTTTATTCAAGGAGGATGATACTTCTTAAGACATTTTCAGTGATGTCAAGAGCAGTGTTGGATCAGACTCTGAAACTCTTCCATAGGAGTGTGATTTTCTTCAAAGCACCTGTTGCTTCCAGGACCTCCTGTGGCAGTGTGCTTAAGCCACTGTCGAGAATCATTCAAGGTATCTGCAAGCAACATGAACTGCTCGGGAGACCAGTGAGCCACATCATTGCCTTGCACCACCCACACAGGCATTTGTTTGTTATTGTTCCTCTTGAAAACATTATTAATGTCTCTGTTTATATAGCATTTTCAGACAGTGAGGTGCATATGCAGCTCATTTTCCCAATCACTTGGAACGAGATTGATTGATAGTAAACTCTCAATTAATGTAACTGCATGTGATTTGTTGGCAAGGCAATGGCAGTGTTCATAACACATGGAATGAATGAATTTTACTTTGGGAAACTTGTAAAGGTTTAAAAAGAAAAGAAATATATTGATACACGTTAAGTACTTTTACCAGTGTTACTTCTGTGTGCACAAGTCTTTTTATACATCCTTATAAATTACCACCTAGCAGTGAGCATTGTTTCTCAAATGTCTTTTAACAGTTCATACAGTTTTATGCAAAGGAAACCATAGCAATGATTGTGGCATGGAAACTTGATTCTGTAGTTTCTGTTCAATAAAGAAAACATATCAAATACTTGATAAAGTGTTTCTTCAGCTATCGAAACACCTCAAATTTTGTCAAAAAATACCTCGTTCTTTTGTGTTCAGAAATCTTGCTGAAGTACGGACTTGTCTGTTTTTGTCCTATTTTGCTTCTCTTAGATGCAGCTATTTTAATACAATTGTATGAAAAAGGCAAGCAGTAATATTGCATCAGTCTGGATTGCATACATTGCTTACCAGCACCTAAGTATTCCCAGAGTTCTTCTAGATGTGAAATTACATGGAATCCCCATAACATTTGATGTAGTCATACATCATACATTTGCTATGGAACAACTCTGGGCAACCCATTCCCATACTTTGACCATGCAGTAAAATATCATTTCCAGAGAGCAGGCACAACAAAGTGTGAATTAGCAGCTGATAAGGGATGACGATGGGCACCTTACTCCCACAGTTTTCCTATGTAACTGAATAATCCTATATCATTTCCATAGCGCAGGTAAAGCAAGTGTGCTTTACCAGCTGCTATGGAATACCTGTGGGCACCTGATTCCAATAGTTATCCCACACAATGTGATCTCATATCATTCCCATAGAGCAGGCACAACAAAGTGTGAATTAGTAGCTGATATGGGATAACTAAGGGCACCTTACTCCCACAGTCTTCCTATGTAACTGAATGATCCCATATCATTTCCATAGCGCAGGTAAGGCAACTGTGCTTTACCAGCTGCAATGGAATACCTGTGGGCACCCGATTCCCATAGTTATCCCACACAATGTGATGATCCCATATCATTCCCATAGAGCAGGCACAACAAAGTGTGAATTAGCAGCCGATATGGGATAACTATGGGCATCTTCGTCCCATAGTTTTCCTATGTAACTTAATGATCCCATATCATTTCCATAGAGCAGGTAAAGCAAGTGTGCTTTATTAGCTGCTATGGAATACCTGTTGGCACCTGATACCCATAGTTATCCCACACAATGTGATGATCCCATATCATTCCCACAGGGAAGGAAACTGAAGCAGATGACCCATTGCTATGGAATATCTATGGGCACCTTGTTCCCATAGTATTGCCATACAAATCTTTGTATGGCACCATATCAGTCCTATATGATAATGTAACCATCCCATATCTAACCCATATAGGGGCCATGTATGAGCCATAATTTGCCATATCAAACCCATATTTTTACTTTGGTAAGGGTGTGTAGAATAAAAAGTAATCATTTCAGCCCACTTAATTCCCACTGAAGATCAAGATGACAATGTAGAACGAATTTGCAGTGACTCTTCCATGGCCCCCTGTTCACAGACTTTACATCTTTAGGACCCCATAATCAGTCAAAAGTAGTAGAAATGCCCCTTGCTAGTCAATGAAAGCTCATCAACATTTGTAAATGTGGACAAATCTGCAGGATTAGTTGTACGATACCAATGATTAACATCAAAAACCAAACTGTGACCTGGGAGAAGCAGTATGCCTGAGAATTATTGAAGGAGAGAAAGGTCTAGACTTGAAAGATGATACCCCCTTGGAAGGACTGTTTGTCACAAACAATGAAGAGGTCATCAAAACCTCAGGTTGGTGATTAATTGTCTACTGTTACCCTGATAAAGGATATTCCTTTGCATGTATTGTGACAATACGGATTATTACTCAGTTACTCAGTATCAGGGTATTTGAAAACAATGAATCTTACAATACACAGAGACAGAAGAGAGCCAGGCAGATGATTATGTGAGAAGTCTCCTACACTAATTTTAAAACTGAGGAGATGTCTATGACGCACAATAATGATCATAACAAATCACATACAGGAAAGAAACTACCCGTGAAATAAGACTTGGCTGACTTGGAGACTTGATTACTATTTTGTCGACCATGTTCATGTAAAATAGTGCCAACTCAATATTTACTATGTTCCACTTATCAGATACCATATAAAAATACTAACTTTTCATCATATTTGTATATTTTAGCCTTTTCAGGTGACACTTTATTCTTCTTTTGGTGTGTGCGCACAAGTATCTAAAAGAAAAGAAAACAACAGTAAACATGGCGACAAGACTTTTTTATCGCAAATCATGTTCCACTTACCGCTTTTTTTTTAGTCCTTAACAAGTGTTCACCAAAAAACGCTTAGAAATGTGATCAA